>NC_140174.1:97461077-97736077 GCF_963971535.1 Notolepis coatsorum | reverse complement strand
CTCCAGACAGAGAGGAGAGGAGAGTGGTCCCATGTGGCCTCTGACTGGCTAGGGAGATGGATCACATCATCACGTCACACCTACATGTACAGTAACAGTATCAGGTTGTTATGGCTACATAAAGCACGTCAAGTAAAACCAAACACACCGGAAATGTGCTTTTTTCTCAAATACTGTATAGACCGTTCCAGTGGAATTGTGTTGCTAGGGGACCACTTGGACCCAAGTTTATTTCCTGTCAACTATTGATATTACAACAGGAAATAAACTTGGGGCCTTTTAGGTGTGTGTGTGTGTGTGTGTGTGTGTGTGTGTGTGTGTGTGTGTGTGTGTGCGTATCTTTATGTGTGTGCACTCGCCCGTGTGTGGCTAAGGGAGCTTAGCTCTGCAGTGGGGGACTTTCTCAGACACACTGCTCTGACAGCAGATTGATGACCTTTTGTGATCAAAGAGCCTAAGTGGTGCTTATCATTATCTCTCTCTCCTTTCCCTCTCCCTCCATCCCTCCCTCCATCCCCCCTCCCGCTCCCTGCTTTTTCTTTCCTTATCCCTCCCTAATTTACTCACTGTCACTGATTTCCAACATACACACGCACACACACACACACACACACACACACACACACACACAATCATACACACACAAGCATATGCGTGCATGAAACACACCACTAAAGAAAGACTGACGGACATTTTAAAATGTCATTTGTTTGGTCTGCCAGTGTATTTTCATACTCTGCCAACCTTTATTTAAACCAGGACATCTTTTGGAGAAAGAATGACTTGTGTCTGTGCAGTATTTTAGTTTGTCAGTGTTATGGAGCTACTGTCCAGCTGTGCCTAATGATCTCTCTGGAAAAACTAGTGTCACCCCCCCCCCCCCCCCCCCCCCCCCATTTATTTTTTCTTTTGTAAAAGACTAAAGAGACATTTTGAGTATGATTCAAAGCTGATTTGATTATAATCTGAACCACTGCATTGAGAAATACATCAATGTGTGTCGTTTGGACTCTGTTCTTCCACCCAGAGGCATTTATGTGAGACTCTGTAGCATTAACGATGTCATTCTGTGGAGAAGAAATGCTCTGAGATGGAGTGTAATTGGTAAAGCTGATTGTGTCTGCTCTGCTGTGGTCCTCCGGGCCGTCCGGTGCTGTGGTCTGACGTTTCCCCCGCGGGCCGTCCGGTGCTGTGGTCTGACGTTTCCCCCGGGCCGCCGTCCGGTGCTGTGGTCTGACGTTTCCCCCGGGCTGACCGGTGCCGGTCCATCCAGTACAACACTGTTAAAAGAAGCTCTGACAGACCGAGATCAAGGATTTTGCCATTCAACGGGAACAGAGAGGAATCGCCCTCACCGGCCCCTGAAGACCTCGAATGCTCACGGTGTCGAGATGAACTGCAGACAGCAATGAGATGTGTTTCATGTTTACCCTATAAAATAAAAGAACGATGGTGCACTTCTTCCCAATGCGTATTGTTGTGAAGGATCAGATTAAACCGAATATATATATTTATTTATGGATATATATTTAATAGTATTTGTATATCGTTTGATACCCCCTGTATATTCCTTGTACATATACACTGAATATCCCTTTAGTCTACTAACAGCCCATAATAGTTTCATTCTACCATTGGACGAGAACCTGGCGCCAGCAGCCAAGCCCCTTGGTTCAAGTTCAATCGTGCCGACGAACATGTCGTTACAAGCCCGGTTCCGCGTAGGAATACGTCTGGCGAAATACGAATGGTACTATTTGTTCACAGCGCATATATATATGGCGCAAGTAAAGTAGAACTTTCTTTTAGTCCATTAGTCCTTTACCCTCCAACCTAGTAACAGACGTGAAGCCTCACCCACGACGCACGTGTGGTGTAGTATGGCCTACTTGGCCTCAGAATAGGCATTGAGACATCGTGTGGATTAATAGTTGAATTGTCATAGTTTGGCACTATACCGTCGAGTGGGACGTATTTCTATTAAGTTAATAATAGTCTATTATGTATGGTGCATCGTTCGGTTAGAGTTATAAAGTGAGCAGTACCCCCATCGTTCCTGGCGTTATCTAGAGTCTTAACCAGGCTGGGCAGACCACGTGTGGTGCTTGCATCCGAGGAGCTCTGGGCCAGGACGAGTGGACCTGTACATTGGATTACTTCACCCGGACGACGGCGAGCCCTCCACGGCTTGGATTATCTACGTGCTTTGGGTGCTTTGATTATGCCATGGATAACGGCCAACACTGCTGAGTGTTGGAACTACCCCCCCGAGAGGAGTCCAGGTGAGACGGCGCTCTACCCCGAGTGAGGTCGCCTCACGTCTCTTCGTTGTGGACCGGCGGCTGCCGTCTACAAGAGGGCCCAGCTGTATTCATCTGCGGACCGAGGTTCTGTGGGCACCGTGTTCAGCACTCTGAATTCTCCCAAGAAATCGTCGGCCAGATGGGATATCGCCAGCGGCTCTCCTAACCCCCCCCCCTACTGACTTACAACCAGCGGGACCCCCCCTTTAGTGTATCCAGCTATAATCATTTAAGTACCATCGCTATAGTTCCTTAAAAAACCAGGTTGTATACTTGCTCCCTGCGTAACCAGAGATTGGACATTCAATGTTGATTTACCTACGAATACTCATTTGCCTTACAAGTGCATTCAAATCATAAATGTCATTAAGTGAACGTTGTATATACCCTTTGCTATATAAAATATTCGATTTATACATTTGTGTGGACTTCGTTTCATCAGGTGGGAAAGTGTTCATCATATCTACATCATGTACTGTGTGGCCAGTATTTAAAGTACATAAAGCCGGTAGTGGTTTAATGATACCATACTTATCAATACAGTCAGGGAATTGTACCCCTCAGTTACAATTGGTCCTTCGAGCCGGAGGGTAACTAGTGTAATATTAATATAGTGTTATTAATATTGAAATGGCCTATGATGAACACTCCACGAAACGGTCCTCCTAACGTAGAACGCCCGCAGCGCAGACGACAGCCACCTCAGTACTTAGAGGATTACGCTGTCAGTCAACTACCTAGCCTTCGACAAACGGTAAACGCGGTAAAAGTAGAAAGTAAAATTATGTCTGACCTTAACGAACAGGTTACCCCGACCACAGAGGCCCTAGTGGGTTCTAATGTAACTGACCAAGCTCACGGTGGGGACCAGGAGGGAGCTGACATGCCTTTACCCCCCGCCAATACCGAAGAAGTAGTCCCCGACCAGCCCCGGGAGGAAGACAACCCTACAGAGAGAGAACTCTGCACGGAAGAAGAGGAGGAGAGCGCCGAGGAAATAGAGCTCCAGGACTCCCCAACGAGTACCGTCAGGAGCGGCTCACCTCTACAACCGTCTTCCCCCAGCGAAGCGGAGAGGATGCTATCACAGGCGTTCCTCGTCAGCCTGACAGCCTCTACCGAACGCGATCGACTTCAGGGTGAACGCGATCGACTCCAGACACAGCAGCGGAGCGAAGAAGAGCGCATACGCCTGGAGATGAGACGCCTTCAGACGGAAGAGAATATGGCAAGAGACCGGGCCGACGCCCAGCGCGCCGCTGCCGGTGCCCAAAGAGAAGCAGATCTCATCCAGCGCGAAACCGAGCGCGACAGACTACAGGGCGAGCGCGACAGACTACAAGCCGAGCGCGACAAGTTACGGGCGCGGCTAATGGAGCGGCTGATCACCAGGGCAACACCCTCTCCCTCCGCCAGGGGTTCAAGGAACTCGTCGAGACAACAGTCAAGGGCAGCGTCTCCTAACCGAGCAAGCGACCCTGAACTTGACCAACAGACCAAGCCTATACCCCCCGCAGACCCCCTTCCCCGACCGGTCCAAGCGAGACCCAGCTACAAGGAAGGAGCGGCATACACTGCGGAGAAGCTAAATAAACGACTACAGGATCTAGAGGACCTGATAGAAGAAGAAGAGGGAGAGGAGGAGAACCAAGCCCGACGACAGCACAGTACTCCACCGGACCAGGAGGTCCAGTACAGCCCAGGCTATACCCCCGCGGCGCTGCGCTACAGACCCCCGACTCTATTCACGGGTGAGCATGACGCACGACCAGCCCCGAGGAATAGCACCTGGACCAGCGGGCCATGGTACCCTGCCGGTACCAGCCCACAGAGAGGTGCAAGAGGAGACTCGCCTAGGAGGCCTCTCCCCCAACGCTCGCCGATGTATCAGCCATCCACGGCGTCATACATTGCCACACCGACCACCAGACGGAGTGTGTACAGAACACTCGCCAGACAATATGACCCGTTGGGATGTATTCTACCTTACACCACCAGGGCAAAGATGATTGTACGAGCGCTATGGGACAAGGACCAGGGCTGGGACGACCCAATACCCGCACACCTTGCCTCCACCTGGAGAGAGTGGGAGACGGAGCTCCGCTCACTCCCAGGCGTCAATATACGCCGCAGCTACTTCCCACCCACAGTGAGGCCAGAGACATGCAAGATGGATCTACACGTCTTCAGTGACGCCTCCGAAGTAGCCTATGGATCGGTGGCCTACTTGCGTGCCCAAGAGAAGGGAGGAGAGATACACACTGCTTTCATCCTGGCTCGCTCAAGAATAGCCCCACGAAAGCAACAATCTATCCCGCGTCTAGAGCTCTGCGCAGCCCTAGCAGGAGCGCATCTAGCCACGTTAATCCAACGTGAACTCACCATTCCGGTGCACAGAACAATCTTGTGGTCAGATTCCACGACAGTACTCACATGGATCAAGTCTGATTCATGCAGATACAAAGTCTTTGTGGGAGTCAGAATCACAGAGATTCAAGAGTTAACAGAAGCAGCGAGCTGGCGGTATGTAGACACCAAACACAACCCAGCTGACGTCATCACCCGGGGAATGTCCCTGGATGACCTCACCCGTCGCAACATCTACAGTGACGGACCAGAATTCCTCAAGCTCCCGGAAGAAGAGTGGCCTACGCCCACCCCACGGGAAGCAAGTAAAGAGGAGGCGGAGAACAAGAAACCTATGTTCTGTGGACTGAGCACAGTCGCCTCCACAGACCCCAACATAGATGATTGCATTACCCTACAGAGTGCGCAGCTAAAGACATTCCTGTGGCACCACCCAGAGATTCAGTCCACCACTGACATTTCAGCAGCTGACTACGAAGAAGCAGAACTTCTTCTACTACAACGAGCCCAGAGAGACTCGTTCCCCGACGAGCTAGACTGTCTACAGGGAGGAAAGCCCGTCCCATCAGACAGCAGACTGCTCCACCTGGCACCCGAGAGCGACGCCCATAATCTCATCAGAGTGGGTGGTCGCCTGCGGAGAGCCCCCGATCTACCGGATGACGTTAAGTACCCGATAGTCTTGAACAGCCGACACAAGGTCACAGAGCTGATCATAAAGAAATACGACGAGGATGTACACCACGCAGGAGCAGAGAGAGTCTTCGCGGAGATCAGACGTCGCTATTGGATACTTCAAGGAAGAGAAGCGGTGCGACGCTTCCAGCGAACCTGTCTAGACTGCCGAAAGTGGTGCGCGCAGCCCAGCATACCCCGGATGGCTGACCTACCTCCCTGTCGCCTCCGACTCGGCGACAAGCCATTCCACTCCACAGGCATGGACTGTTTTGGCCCGTTGTATATAAAGAAAGGAAGAGGAACCGAGAAGCGGTGGGGTATTGTATTCAAATGCATGACCACCAGAGCGATACATATCGAACTCCTTCCGACCATGAGCACAGACTCATTCCTTATGGCCTTCCGAAGATTCACATCACGGAAAGGAAAACCGTCTACATTGTTGTCTGATCACGGGACAAACTTCAAAGGCGGAGAAAGAGAGCTGAGAGAGAGCTTCCAAGCTATGGGCCCAGAACTTAAGACCCACCTCGCTCCATCCCAGATTGACTTCCAATTTAATCCCCCGAACGCACCCCACTTCGGTGGAACCTGGGAACGAGAAGTACGTTCTATAAAGACAGCCCTGTACGCCGTGCTTGGGGCCCAGACTGTGGCGGAAGAAGTCCTAATGACAGTCCTCACGGAGATCGAGGGAGTATTGAACTCAAAGCCCCTCGGTTACGTCTCAAGTGATGTAGCAGATGTCGACCCAGTCACCCCCAACACACTCTTGATGGGGCGGCTGGACCCCGCGCTACCCCAGACAATGTACAGGCCTGAAGAAGCGAACGGCCGAAGAATGTGGAGGTACAGTCAAGTACTAGCTGACAAGTTTTGGAACAGCTTTCTACTCCACTACCTACCGTCTCTACAGACCCGCCAGAAGTGGGTAAAAGAGAGAGACAATTTGACAGAAGGAACAGTCGTCATGATTATCGACCAGTCACTACCCAGAGCTATGTGGCCGGCTGGCCGCGTAAGCAAAGTGATCACCGGTGCCGATGGCAAGGTCCGAGCAGCAGAGGTGCTCGTCCAAGGGCGAACTTACACACGACCCGTGGCGAGGCTAATAGAACTGCCCAGACTCCCAGACACTATCGATGACGACCATGACCCCATGACTTTGTGAGTTGACTGACCCTTACAGCGGACCTTGAGTGGTAGACAGTGCGGTTAATCTGTCTCTGCTTAGCTAATTAGGTGGGACTAATTAGGGGGCGGCTGTTGTGAAGGATCAGATTAAACCGAATATATATATTTATTTATGGATATATATTTAATAGTATTTGTATATCGTTTGATACCCCCTGTATATTCCTTGTACATATACACTGAATATCCCTTTAGTCTACTAACAGCCCATAATAGTTTCATTCTACCATTGGACGAGAACCTGGCGCCAGCAGCCAAGCCCCTTGGTTCAAGTTCAATCGTGCCGACGAACATGTCGTTACAAGCCCGGTTCCGCGTAGGAATACGTCTGGCAAAATACGAATGGTACTATTTGTTCACAGCGCATATATATATGGCGCAAGTAAAGTAGAACTTTCTTTTAGTCCATTAGTCCTTTACCCTCCAACCTAGTAACAGACGTGAAGCCTCACCCACGACGCACGTGTGGTGTAGTATGGCCTACTTGGCCTCAGAATAGGCATTGAGACATCGTGTGGATTAATAGTTGAATTGTCATAGTTTGGCACTATACCGTCGAGTGGGACGTATTTCTATTAAGTTAATAATAGTCTATTATGTATGGTGCATCGTTCGGTTAGAGTTATAAAGTGAGCAGTACCCCCATCGTTCCTGGCGTTATCTAGAGTCTTAACCAGGCTGGGCAGACCACGTGTGGTGCTTGCATCCGAGGAGCTCTGGGCCAGGACGAGTGGACCTGTACATTGGATTACTTCACCCGGACGACGGCGAGCCCTCCACGGCTTGGATTATCTACGTGCTTTGGGTGCTTTGATTATGCCATGGATAACGGCCAACACTGCTGAGTGTTGGAACTACCCCCCCGAGAGGAGTCCAGGTGAGACGGCGCTCTACCCCGAGTGAGGTCGCCTCACGTCTCTTCGTTGTGGACCGGCGGCTGCCGTCTACAAGAGGGCCCAGCTGTATTCATCTGCGGACCGAGGTTCTGTGGGCACCGTGTTCAGCACTCTGAATTCTCCCAAGAAATCGTCGGCCAGATGGGATATCGCCAGCGGCTCTCCTAACCCCCCCCCCCCCCCTACTGACTTACAACCAGCGGGACCCCCCCTTTAGTGTATCCAGCTATAATCATTTAAGTACCATCGCTATAGTTCCTTAAAGCAGGGGTTCCCAAACTTTTCAGGCCGGGGCCCAGAAAATAAGGCGTCAGAGAGCCGCGGCCCAATGCACATCGTCTGGCTTTTTTTTTTTTTTTTGCCAGGCGACCGATTTTTTAAGCCAAATATCACTTCAATCCTATTAAGTTAGTTCAAGTTAGTTATTCATTTATATGTGCTATTTATGAGAGGGCTAACTTGTTGCAAAATAATAATGATAATAATAATAGCCTCATTAAAATACTATTGTTGCTTCGGTTGTTTTCAGCGTTTTATGTGCATAATCTGTTATTTAGTTTGAAATGTTCGTTGAAATAAGTAGATTTTTCGTTTTTGTTTATTTATTAAGTTAATATAAAACCATATAGTCACATTTTAGAATACAATAGAATAGAATTTTAGAATACAACTAGAAACACTGTCCTGGCCTGCTTCTAAGTTCAGTGGCCTGACAAAAAAAATTTAAATAAAAAAAAAAAAAAAAAAAATATATATATTTTTTTTTTAAATCATCTCGCGGCCCACCCGTGGCTGCTCGCGGCCCACCTTTGGGTCGCGACCCCGACTTTGGGAACCACTGTAAAGAACCAGGTTGTATACTTGCTCCCTGCGTAACCAGAGATTGGACATTCAATGTTGATTTACCTACGAATACTCATTTGCCTTACAAGTGCATTCAAATCATAAATGTCATTAAGTGAACGTTGTATATACCCTTTGCTATATAAAATATTCGATTTATACATTTGTGTGGACTTCGTTTCATCAGGTGGGAAAGTGTTCATCATATCTACATCATGTACTGTGTGGCCAGTATTTAAAGTACATAAAGCCGGTAGTGGTTTAATGATACCATACTTATCAATACAGTCAGGGAATTGTACCCCTCAGTTACACGTATTATACTGCTTTAATCAGACCAACGAGTTTCGTCTGTGCCTTCAATGTCTCTACATCCATTCAATATCTGTACAATTTGATCCGATATCATGTACAATTTCAATTGTAATCTGTACAATATTATGCCATGTTGGCTGTAAAACACTGAATGCTTTGAAATATGGTCAAATACGCTTGGCAGGGTTTGCTTATTTAAATGGGAATGTCCTTTCCATGGATCCTAGCTGTAATTTAAAAGCCACAATAACGGTAATGCTATTAAGCACTGTATAGTAACGAGACTCGCACTGAAGCTAATTTCCCCTAAATTAGACTTTATGGCTGAAATAGCCACAAAATCACTGGAGTAGATCTTAATATGAGCATAAGGGCTGTCAAGGATAAGAGGGAAAACTGTGCAGGACTGTGTGTGTGCGTGTATGTGTGTGCATGCATGTGGGTGTGTGTCTGTGCATGCATGTGTGTGTGTATGTGTATGTGCACTTGGGTCAGTTGATCTGCAAGCTTGTGTCCCAAAGAGTGTGGGATCATAGGTCAAACCAACAGCAGACAGGCTAGTCCGGGGTCAGAGGGCTCAGACTAACATGATCAGTGGTCGTTTATCTGACCAGCTGTACCGCTGGGACAACGGCATCATCTCTCCCTCCTCCTCCTCCTCCTCCTCCTCCTCCTCGCGGTGGACTCTGGCTCTCAGATGATCTCCAGGTCCAGCTGTCTGAGCACCATGTCCTCCAAGAAGCCAGTGCAGGAGAAGAAGAGCCCGTGGAGGTGAACAAACGAGCGATACGTGTGAGAAAACTGTGATGTGAGCAGGAATAATAGTTTTAACTCTTTGCATACTGCGGTAACTCCGAGGTTCGGAGACCCGTAGAGCAACTGGCAGGCAGGCATGCATGAGAGAGTGGAAGGGATAGAGGCGCTCCCCCAGCGAGGGGCGGTGGGGGTTGTGGGCCGACATGGAGCCAATGTCCCGTCTGATTACAGCCAGAGGACTGGAGAGGCACGCTAATCCTCTGCCATGCACGCACACACACACAAAGCCACACACACACACACGCATGCACGCGCGGACACGCACAGACGCACACACAGAGGCAAACACGCATGGACACAAACACATACACCTATACAAAGACATACATGCATGGACACTAACACAAAGACATACATGCACGCATGCGCAAACACAGGCACGCACACAGGCACGCACACACACACACGCACACACACACACACACAGACATACATATACACACAGATACATACACACATGGGCACACACACACAGAAAAACACCCAGCGCACACACACAAACAGACACTCACACACATTAACACACAGAAATACGTGCACGCATGCGCAAACACACACACACACACACTCACACAAACACAGACAAACACTCACTCACACACACACACACACACACACACACACACACACACACACACACACACACACACACACACACACACACACACACACACACACACACACACACACACACACACACACACACACACACACACACACACAGAGACAAACACACACACACACACACACACACACACACACATACAGACAAACACACACACACACACACATGTAGACATCACCGACACAAAAGCCTACTCATCATATCCCCTACCCCCTGACCTCACTCGGGTCCCCTTGTCTGGACAGGGGCACCCAGCGTAATGATATCATTACCAGCAGGGCGTCCCGGGGTACGAACCTACAGGTCTCCTGTTTGGACCGGAGGTCACCACAAACACGCACACTGGCCCCTCACATTATCTTTTCTTTCCATGCACCTTTACTATACTGTTACTTACTTTATTTGTACTTATTTATTACTCTCTGTATTTCGCTTGACGAACGAGGCCCGATGAGTCTCAGACACACTCGTTACCTTTTTGTGTCACACTGAGCCAAGAGCTCCTGGGATTCCCTTAGCAGACATTTTTTATATGTTTTTCTCATTATGTAAACAAATATTAACGTCATACATATTGTGATTTACAAATATTCTTACAACCTCAAAGTTGTTATTTTGTCCTGCAAGTTGTCTGCTGTGCAGACAAAGGCAGACCTGCCCCCCCCCATCTCTCTCTCTCTCTCTCTCTCTCTCTCTCTCTCTCTCTCTCTCTCTCTCTCTCTCTCTCTGTGTGTATGGTACTACCTCCCCGCGGCAGTATCTATCTCCCCGGAGGCTTGTCTCTACTCGTGTTCAAGGATGTTTGCAAACAGGCCAGACAAGACCACTGCTGGGAGACAAACATAAAAACATAAACATCAATAAACAAACAAATGCATTCACACACATTTATACCCCCTCCCCTTCGCCCCCTTGTTTCCTGAGACTGCACGCACACTATCTCACACACACACACACACACACACACACACACACACACACACACACACACACACACACACACACACACACACACACACACACACACACACACACACACACACACACACACAACACACATCCTCGTAAAATAATTTCTCTGTTGCAGTCCCCCCTCCTCCCCTGCTGTCTCCCGAGAGCAGCATTGTTTAGCTCGTACTCAGTGCATCTCAGTGATGTTGTCTCATTACTAATGGATGGTGTCAGAGAACCGCAGGCCCCTCCGTCTGACGGGAGCATTAGCATAAACACAGACTTCCTCTCTCCGTGTCTGTTGGCACCGCACTGTTGACCTTTAATAATGAATGTCTAAATGTTTGTTACCTGTCCACTCGAGTGTGAGAGTCGAGTGTGTGTGTATGTGGGGGGGGGGGGTTGAAAGAGATGAGAGGGGAAAGAGAGATCTAGATGGATAGAGAGAGAGACGGTGGAGAGAGAAAGGTACAGATCGAGAGAGGTGCATAAAAGATATAATCGTAAAGTGTATTGAGAAAAAAAAATTCAGTCTGAAGCTACTATCTTGTTAACTGACCATGGACTATGGAGACGCAGAAAGGTATGTTATCACTCATCTCTTTTAGATGTAGCCAAAATTAAATATGCTATTTTTCTTTTGTTGACCTCCAGGCTGTCTGTTAGTCAGGTGTTTTCCTTCCAAGACTCTGAATCATTAATCCTCATGCTCGTCTTCCTTGGCTGTTAAAAGCTCTGCTGCTGTTTACATGGGTGTGGTGTCACCACCCCCTCGACCTGACACTATCCCTGTCACCTGACCCTGCGCAGCATGCTTCTGCTCTAATAGCGGTGCTTTCATTAGTATTAATAAAGCACTGTGTGTGTGTGTGTGTGTGTGTGTGTGTGTGTGTGTGTGTGTGTGTGTGTGGCACGCCATCCACTCATCAAAAATGGATACATCTCTCCCTATAGCTTTATCATGTTGTTGTTTTATCCCCCCTCGCTGCCTCTCTCTATGTTCATGCGTGCCTGTGCGCGCGCACACCCCTCTCTCTCTCTAGGTGCGTGCGTGTTTGTGTGTTGCGTGCACATCTGCATCTGCCAATGCATTTGTCTGGTTCTGCCTGCTGTCGCTGTCCGCCTCGCCACCCTTAAACCCACCTGATATTCATTATGCGAGAATAACAGCGCGCATTTCCATTATGGGTGGTAATAACACCTTGGCATGTCACCGCAGGCATTGTAATGACTAATGCGATTGGCTTGATGACGAGGCCTTGACTGAGTAACATTGTCTGAAATCTGACTACCTGTGTTATCTTATTTCTTGATTTATTGCTAGTGACAAAAGGATTGTGACAGTTTAGAGAATTCTGAATGTGTTTGTTTGTTGAAATCTTTGCTGTACACAATTTATATTTAAGAGCAAAGCAGGATACGAGTATGCTGTCAACTCCATTTACTTTCTATTTGCTTTCGTGTTAAAACATAATGACAATAATCTTTTTGTAATCAGTTCCCTTGATCACAGGTGTACATGATATAACAAAACTGAAGTAATTTAAATTAGATATTTAATTGCATGCCTGTTTATTTGACAGAATATCGATCACTTCATTTGAGGTCCCTCTATCAAGCACACGATGCAGCTTCAGTTTATGCATTTCAATAGGATTTCAGATGCAGATTGGACTCTAATGAGGTGCCGAAATTCCGATGATCACTATCAGGTATCGGCCCAATACCAGGCGAAAATACTTGTATTCTGCACGTGTCCCTGTTTCTGTAAGTTTTTGCATTGTGTGGTGTGTGAAATGTGCACGTGTATTTGTGCTTGCGTTGCGTGCATTCTATATAGACCAGACCACACAGACACAGCACTGGTAAGGAAGGAAGTGAGAACGGGGTTAATTTTTAGAGCTAAAAGTGAGCTCACCACCACTCTCTCATAACGCCTGTAAATCAGACAAGGACGAGCAACTTGTCACGGTATGTGTGTCTGCACGTTTGTGCCACCGGGGGCAGCAAAAGCTCTTTGTATGCCCGTTACCATAGTAACAGAGGCCTGCAAACACAAGGTTGGGAAGATTGTTGGGCAGAAAGTTTGCAAACTGGTAGAAGGAAGTTTGTATTGAAAAGCTAGTGGCATATTATGTAAAATGGCCATACATTTGGAGGATTATTTCAGGACCATCTTTGAGGGACAGCTCCTAACGTGAGTGTAAATGTGTGTTTGTGTGTGTATATGTTTGTGTGTGTGTATATGTATGTGTGTGTGTGTGTGTATGTGCATGTGTATGTATGTGTGTGTGAGCAAGTGAGTGAGTGAGAGTGTGAATGCGTGTGAGTGTTCGTGCATATGTGTGCACCTCACAGCTCAATCCATTGCAATGGCCAACTAGCGGTATGTGTGTTACTAGCGGTCTGTGTGTTTGTGTGAATAGGGGGACGCTGCCTCTTCTGGGGGGAAAGTATGCAGTGACAGGAGGCATACAGATGCTGCAGAAACGCAAAGAGATCACTGAGATGGACGAACGGCTCAAGACGCACAGAGAGGTGCAGGATTACTCCTCGTGTTTAAATGGAAATAAATACTTTCAAGCTTACTTATTCTTCCTTTCACCCATATAGTATCTATATACATTTAGATTTAGTCGTTTTAAACACATCAATGAATGTTATTATTTGTATGAATATCTTTGGTGTGTGTTTGTGTAGGAGTTTGAGCTGAAAAGGCTGAGTTTGCAACAGCGTAGAAGAAACGTGTTGCAAAAGGAGGAGAAACTCAAGGACTCACTTCTAAACTTTGATAAATTCCTCAAAGTAGGTGACATCATTCTCACAAGTGCAACAGATAGTTGAGCTGTGTTATCAGATACATAGACGGAGAGTCATTATCATTTACATTCATATTAGTTACTGTACTTGAGTGGATTTCTTTCCATAAGCTACTTTTAAAACCCTGTAGTTTCTCTTCTACTTGAGTACATTTTAAAGTATTTATTTACTCCTTTTACCTTTAGTCGTAAGAATAGTGCGTAGTGAGATCTGTCATTTACAGTAAACACAGTCATTCTGGACTCTCATAACTGATACAAGCTTGGATTTCTTTTATTTTTCTCTTGGGAGGGGGGGGGGGGGGGGGGTTGAAACATGTATAAAATCTTTATGATTCCCCCCCCCCCCCCCCAAAGGTCAACTAAGTACTTTTGTTAGAGAGCTACTCTTTTACTTTTACTTAAGTGATTTTCTAGACAAGTACTCTTACTCCATCTTACAGTATGTAGCAGGAAGCTACTTCCACTTGAAAAATGTATTTCAGTCTTCTTTTGATCAGATAACTCGTATCTCCACCTGCCTTCTCGTATAGGAGAATGACGGCAAGCGCAGTAGAGGCCTGAAGAAAGCGCACAAGGAGAGACACGCCGTGTCTCAGAAGGAGGCAGAGATAGAGAGACTGAGGGAGGAGTGCACGCTATTGGAGGAGAGAAGACAGACACTTCAGCGCAGGGTGGAGAGGAAAACTGTGTATTGGAGCTTCCTGGAACGAGTCCTCAAAATGGCAGAGGTATAGTGCTTACCTCAACCACCCTGATGATGGGAAGACAAACGTGTGATTATTGTTTGTTTGTGTGAGTGCAGACACACACACACACACACACACACACTGACCCATAAATACCCATAATACTATAAAACTCTGCACATACATCTGATTAGCACTACACTTTATATATTTTATACCCTGTATATTGTATATTACTATTGTACTTTACTGTTACATTTGCAGTCTGGTTCGATGCCAAATAAATGTTTGTTGTGCGTGACGTGGGTGTGTGTATGTGTGTGTGTGTGTGTGTGTGTGTGTGTGTATGTGTGCGTGTATGTGTGTGTGCTACAGTTGGAGGAGGTCCGGGAGTTGCTGGGTCGCTTTGAAACCCTCCTGGTGACCAGGGAGCAGCTGTGCCAGAGGGAGAGTGAGGTCCAGGAGCAGGCCAACAGCCAGAGAGGAGCCCTGCAGAGGTACCTGGACCAGCAGGGCTGCCTGCTGCTGCATAAGAACAACCTGCTGTCCCGGCTACAGACCCAACTGGACCGCACACGCTCAGACGCTCTCAGATGGGTATTGTTAAGATCCTGCTGGTCAGACAATCGCAGAGCAGATCGCTTCACACAGTCAAGGAGATGGAACCACAATGGGTAGAGAGGGTGTCACAGGATTCTTCTTTGGTTCAGCATAGGATGGCTGTTGTCTGTCTTGGAAGTGAACAGGATTTAATGTGGAGACAGTGCATGAAAGTCGGAAATGTGCCACGGAACTGCCCCTGGACACCAAGGAAACTATAAAAGAAGGACAGGTCATCACGTCAGAACATCACAGTAAATTTCGCAGAGTAAATTTTACTCAAACGGAGTAAAATTTTACTCCGTTTGAGTTAAATGTACTCAATTTGAGTCAAATTTACTCTACGAAAATGTACTGTGTACCAGCATTCTATGCTCTGCTTGGTGCCAGACTTTGGTACCACGTTCTATTGAAGCCTGTATTAAAATAAACAATATACACCAACCAATACATCAAACGTTAGCTAGTTAACAATGCAACAAATTGCAGATCATTCTGACATCCAAGGTAATAACTTGTTTAAATGACAGGTCATAAACGAGGAGATAACGATCACATTCAACTCAATGTCGGTCGAATTGAAAGTTTCCACACTTGGCACCAATTTGTGCCCTACAGAGTGACAGGATGACCCTTCCTTCTTTCATAGGTTCCTTGCTGGAAACACGCCGGCTTTCTGTGTCTCATGCGCCAAACCCATTCTCCTTCCATGACAAGATGTGCTAAATTCTTGCAAAGCCTTGTGCACCAAAGGAAGTGACCACCATACAATACACTAGGGAAGACTGTTGTATGATACAACTTGTATCCATTCAGCTTCTGTGGATTTAACCCTGATGTTTTACATATTCTGCTTCCTGTCTCCATTCAGGAAAGCAAATGGAACCATATTCAGAACACTGCGGCAAAGGAGACCCTATTACTTGGCCAAATCAAAATGGTGACCCTTAACCTCTACCAAATGGCAGGTGGGGAGATAGGGGAGGAGGAAGGCGTGGCCGTGGACAACACAGAGATCCAGCTGGACAAGGTACCCTCACAGGGATGGATCATTTGCCTGGCTTTAATTGGATGGTCTGCTTTAGTCAACTCTAGCGTTGTCATGACTTAACAGGCATCCATGGCTGGACAATAATTCAATAATATTGTTTATAGTCCTGCAGTTTTGCAGTGCAAATGAACATCAATTGTGTAACTGAGGGGTACAATTCCCTGACTGTATTACTAGATATGATACTTACTACCACTACCTTTGTACTTAATATTCGGCCACCCAGTACACGGCATAAATATATTATCATGAACACTCTCACGTAGATGAAACGGATCCAACACAAATGTACGAATTAGAAACAGGTCTTTATTTCCTACACAGCGATGGTGTGTAGAATAAGCACTTAATCACTTAATTACATTTATGAATTGAAATAGTATGCACTTTTATGGCAAGGAGTATTCGTCGGTATATCAATAGATAATGTCCAATCTCTGAAGGCGCAGGTGGTAAATATACGACCTGGAATAGTTAAGGAATAACAGCAATGATACTTTAATGATTATAGGCTGGATACACTAGAGGGGGTTAATCCGGTCGCTTGTAAGCCGACAGGAGTAGGAGGGGGGGGGGGGGTAGAATCCAGCTGCCTCGTCCGGCCAAGGGTATCCCAGGTGAACCCACTGTAGTGCCGTTCAATGCGCCGGCGATCCTTGGACCACAGATGAAAGCAGGTGGACTCTTTGTGGGCCGGCTCTCTCCGGTCCACGGGGGAGAGATGTGGAGAGACCTCGTCTTGCAGAGCGTCTCCTCACCTTGCGTCCTCTCCAGGGGGGGGGGTTCCAACACACGGTAGTGTCGGGGGTCTTTATCCATAGAATAATCAAAGTATCCAAAGCATAATCCGTGCCTGGGAAGGCGGGCTGTCGTCGGTAGAATAATCCGGTATACAGGTCCACTCGCTCGTCGGCTCTGGGGCTCCTCGGGTGCAGCTTCACATAGGGTCAACCACCCTGGGTAAGCAGCCAGTTCTCTGCCCGAAACGATGGGGTACTGACTACGGTAGTATTCTCACCGCACGAAGCACTATATATTAACAGACTATTATTAGCTTAATAGACTACGTCCAACTCGACGATATAGTGCCAAATATGACTATTCAAATATTAATATACACGATGTCTCAATACCGATGGTAGGCCGAACTTGGCCTTACTCCCACACGTGGCATCGCGGGGAGGCTTTACGTCTGTGACTCTATTGGAGGGTAAGAAACTGGACTGAAAAGAAAGTCCTACTTTAGTAGCGCAGTATATATACGCACTATGAACAAATAGTCCCATTAGTGGTGCGGTAGCCAAATTCCTACGCGGAACTAGGACTTGTTCGTACATGTCGAGCGGTACGTTTGAACTGGGTCTGAGGGGTATGGCAGCCTGGCACCAAGGTCTCGACCAATAGTAGAATGGAGACTATTATGGGATGTTCAGTAGGCTAGAATGGATATTCAATGCATATCGTACAAGGAATATACAAGGGATATCAGGGAATATTAGAGAATATACAAATACAATTAAATATATATATATAAATAAATATATATATTCGGTTTAATCTGGCCCTTCACAACAGCCACCCCCTGAATAGGTCCCGGACCTAATCAGTTAAACAGAGACAGATTAATCGCGTTGTCTATTTACACATAAGGGTTTGCTGTAGGGGTCAGTCAACTTCACAAAGTCATAGGGTTGTAGGGTCATGGTCATCATCGATTGTGTCTGGGAGTCGAGGCAGTTCTATGAGCCTTGCCACGGGACAGGTGTAAGTGCGACCCTGGACGAGCACTTCAGCTGCTCGGACCTTGCCGTCGGCACCGGTGATCACTTTGCTTACGCGGCCGGCCGGCCACATAGCTCTGGGCAGTGATTGATCAATAATCATGACGACTGTTCCTTCTGTCAAATTGTCTCTCTCCTTTACCCACTTCTGGCGGGTCTGTAGAGACGGTAGGTAGTGCAGTAGGAAACTGTTCCAAAACTTGTCGGCTAATACTTGGCTGTACCTCCACATTCGTCGGCCGTTCGCTTCTTCAGGCCGGTACATTGTCTGGGGTAATGTGGGATCTAGCCGCCCCATCAGGAGTGTGTTGGGGGTAACTGGGTCGATATCCGCCACATCACTGTAGACATTGCGACGGGTGAGGTCATCCAGGGGCATCCCCCGGGTGATGACGTCAGCTGGGTTCTGTTTTGTATCAACGTAGCGCCACTCTGTTTCTCCGGTTAACTCTTCGGTTAAGTCTTGAATCTCGGTGACTCTGACTCCCACGAAGACTTTGTACTTGCATGAGTCCGATTTGATCCAGGCGAGTACCGTCGTGGAATCTGACCACAGGATTGTTCGAGACACCGGTATGGTGAGCTCACGTTGGATGAGCGTGGCTAGGTGCGCTCCGGCTAGGGCTGCGCAGAGCTCTAGACGTGGGATAGATTGTTGCTTGCGTGGGGCTATTCTCGAGCGGGCGAGGACAAATGCTGTGTAGATCTCTCCCCCCTGGTCTTGGGCCCGCAAGTAGGCTACTGATCCGTATGCGACCTCTGAGGCATCACTGAAGACGTGTAAGTCCATTTTACATGTCTCTGGCCTCACCGTGGGTGGGAAGTAGCTTCGGCGCATATTAACGCCTGGGAGTGAGTGGAGCTCCATCTCCCACTCTCTCCAGGTGGATGCAAGGTGTGCGGGAATGGGGTCGTCCCAGCCCTGGTCCTTGTCCCACAATGCTCGTACAATCATTTTTGCCCTGGTGGTGTACGGTAGAATACATCCTAGCGGGTCATATTGTCGGGCGAGTGTTGTGTACACACTCCGTCTGGTGGTCGGCGCCGCCGCCGGCCTTCCCTGCTCCGTAGTCAGGGGCTTGTGTCTGTAGTGAAGCGAATCTGTTTTGAATCGCCACACCAATCCCAGGGTCATCTCCTGGGCTTCTCCCGGGATTGTAGCCATCCAGGTCTCGCTGCTGGCTGCCTTGTCCTCGGAGGAGAGGCTGCGCAGTACTTGCGGATCGCTGCTGGCCCACTGCCTGAGATCAAAGCCGCCTTTGATCAATGAGGCGCGGAGTTTAATCAGGAGAGCCTCGGCTTCTTCCTGGGTTGAAAGGCTTTGTAGACAGTTGTCTACGTAGAAGCTGTTCTTTACGCTGCGTCGGACCTCTTCGTCCGCTGCTGGGTCCTCTGCTACATGTTTCTGTAGTGCAAATGTCGCACAGCAGGGGCTGCACGTCGTTCCGAAGGGGAGGACTTCCCATTGGTAGATGGCTGGGTGCTCATCTCCTGGCTTCTCTCTCCATAGGAACCGTAACAGGGGCTTGTCCGCCTCTACTAATCTCACCTGCAGGAACATTCCTTTAATGTCCCCGCTGATGGCCACCTTTTCCTGGCGGAAGCGGAGTAGAACGCCGAGTAGGGAGGGGCCGAGTGTGGGACCGGGCAGTAACTCTTTATTCAGATTTTGGGATCCGATCTGGTAGCTGCAGTTAAATACTATGCGGTCTTTACCGTTGTGATGGACCTTGTGGTGGGGCACGTACCACGATTCAGTGGTCTGGTCAGCCTCTTTAATGTCCATCTTTGTGACGTGTCCCGCTGTGATGAGCTTCTCAATCTCAGCGCGGTATACACTCTCTTGGGCGGGGTTCTTGGCTAAGCGCCGCTCCGTGTTCAGCAGGTACCGTTCTATGGCGTCTGTCTTGGCGTGGAAAGTAGGCATTCCTTCTCGCCGCAGGAGTGGCGTGGCGTATCTCAACACGCCGTTGACCGGGACTCTCTTGGTCCCTGTCTCGAGGAGGTGAATGGCGTAAATGTCATCTTTAGAGCGAATGTCTTTCTTTCCATTCTTAAAGGGCATTTGTTCCAAGCTCCATAGCCGCTCTACGTGTTGCAGGAGTGCGGTTTCTCCCTCTGTGACTCGGGAGTGGAGACATCTAGTGGCTGTACTTCGGTTGAGAGATTTGGCGAGCGGGCCTTGGAGAGTCCATCCCAAACGGGTCTCGACTGCTGCAGGACAGCCTCGGGGTCCGGTATGAACCCGGTCTATCGGGACAATGAGGTCTGCATGGTCGGAGCCTATCAACAGGGTCGGCATAGCATTGTCTATGAGCGGGATCGGTAACTTGCGCAGATGTGCATATTTCTCCATCAGCTTGGCGACGGGGTATGTGTACCGCGACAGTCCTATTTCTTGGCTGGTGAAAGCGTCTGCAATCTGGTACCGTCGCTCAGGCTGGCCGCTTGCTGCGATAGAGAATGAGACATTCTCGCCCTTTATCGTCTTCAAATCTCGTCTTATTGTCCGAATTGTCATTTGGGTTTCGCTTCCCCGCAGCCCTAGCTGGGCCGCAGCGGAGGCGAGCAGCAGGGTCTTCTCTGACCCGTCATCGAGGACGGCGTAAGTGTCCAGGACTTTATTCTGGTAGCTTAGTGTCACACGCACTACTTTTAGGAGTACTCGGGCTCCACTGCTGCTGGCGGGATCGATGTACATGACGCTCGCTTTGCGGCTGGATGGTGCAGGTGAAGGGCGCCGTCTGTTACTGTCGTGAAGTATGTCCAGATGGGCTCCATCGCACTTGGTGCACCTTTTCTTTAAGCGGCATTCGGCTGCCATGTGTGAGCGCGCACAGCGAAAACAGCGCTTGTTGGACTTTATCCATTGACCTGCTTCCTCCGCGTTCAGCTTGGGGAAGGAGTCACATTGCGCTAGCCAGTGTTCTTTCTCACAGTAGGGGCACACTATCTTCCACTTCTCCGTTCTGGAGGGGGTACTGTGGCTCCTGCTGCTCGGTACTGACTCCGATTGGTGCATCACAGTCACCGATCTTCTTCCATCATTTAGTCGTCTGGTTCCTTCTCTGGAGCCAGGGGTGCTCCGTCCGAATGTATCTAGCCGTAGGCTGCTGACTTCTCTCGCCAGGAAGTCTGCTAGATCGAGGAGGTTCGGTTCGGGGCCATTCGGGTCTCTGTGGTCCCTCTGCCGCCTAAAGCGCTCCTGACGAGCGGGCGGCAGCTTCTCCAGGATCCTTTCCACATTTGAGTTGGCGTAAAGTTCATACTTCCCCTTCTCTCTTTGCGCTCCCAACATCCCTACCAGGGACTGCACTCTGATGGACAGGTCGTCCAGTGCTCGATTGTCTATTGCTGGGGGTAAGCGGTCGATGTGTCGGATCTCCTGGATCACGTAATCCCATATGCGCCCATACCTCTGGTCCAATGCTACCAGCGCTGCTGTGTATGGGGTGGTGGAAGTCGCGTAGGCGAGCGCTATATTATGTGCGCGGGGCACCTTTAAGTGCTGCAGTAGGATGGCGTATTTGTGGCGTTCATCCAATACATCCACCAACATGGTCTCCAGACACATGCGGAGTTCTGTATACTGGGCCCGGTTCTCTTGGGTGAAGTCGGGTACCATAGGCGTGCCAATGTATGACGCTGACTGTGGATACATCGGCGAGCGTTGGGGGAGAGGCCTCCTAGGCGAGTCTCCTCCCGCTCCTTGGTATGGGCTGGTACCGGCAGTGTACCATGGCCCGCTTGTCCAGGTGCTGTTCCTCGGTGCGGGTCGTGCGTCGTGCTCACCCGTGTATAGAGTCGGGGGTCTGTAGCGCAGCTCCGCGGGAGTATAGCCTGGGCTGTACCGGACCTCCTGGTCCGGTAGAGTACTGTGCTGTCTTCGGGCGCGGTTCTCCTCCTCTTCCTCTTCGTCTTCAGTTAGGTCATCCAGTGCTTGTAGTCTCTGGTTTAGCCTCTCCACAGGATATGCTGCTCCTTCCCGGTTGCTAGGTCTCGCTTGGACCGGTGGGGGGAGGTGGTCTGTGGGGGGTATAGACCTCGTCTGTTGGTCAAGTTCAGGGTTGTTTACTCGGCTAGGGGATGCCGCCCTGGAGGTGTGTCTAGACGAGTTCCTGGAGCCTCTGGCGGAGGGAGAGGGTGTTGTCCGTCTGATCAGCTGTTCTATTAGTTGCGCTTGCTGTCTGTCGCGCTCTGCGTCCCGTAGAGCACCAGCAGCTGCTCGCTGGCTGTCTGCTCGGTCTCGGGCCACATTCTCTTCCATCTGAATGCGTCTTATTTCCAGGCGTATGTGCTCTTCTTCGCTCCGTTGCTGTATCTGCAATCGGTCGCGTTCAGCAGCGGCGTTCAGGCTGATGAGGAAGGCCTGCTGTAGGGTCCTCTCTGCCTCGCTGGGAGAAGGCGGTTGTATAGGGGAGCCTTCCCTCGGGGTACTCCTTGCGGAGCCTTGGAGCTCTATCTCCACGGTGCTCTCCCCGTCTTCTTCCGTGCCGAGTTCTCTCTCGGTAGCGTTGTATTCCTCCCGGGACTCATCGGGGACTACTTCTTCAGTACTGGCGGGGTGTGAAGTCATGTCTGGTTCCCACTGGTCCCCACCGTGAACTTGGTCAGTTACATTAGAGCCCGTAGGGGCCTCTATGGTCGGGGTAGTCTGGGCGTTGGGGTTAGACATACTTTTACTTTCTAGTTTTACCGCGTTTACTGTTAGTAGAAGACTAGGTTGTTGACTGACAGCGTAAGCCTCTAAGTACTGAGGGAGCCGTCGTTCGCGCTGCGGGCGTTGGTTAGGAGGATCGTTTCGTGGAGTGTTCATCATAGGCCATTTCAATATTAATAACACTATATTAATATTACACTAATTACCCTCCGGCTCGAAGGACCAATTGTAACTGAGGGGTACAATTCCCTGACTGTATTACTAGATATGATACTTACTACCACTACCTTTGTACTTAATATTCGGCCACCCAGTACACGGCATAAATATATTATCATGAACACTCTCACGTAGATGAAACGGATCCAACACAAATGTACGAATTAGAAACAGGTCTTTATTTCCTACACAGCGATGGTGTGTAGAATAAGCACTTAATCACTTAATTACATTTATGAATTGAAATAGTATGCACTTTTATGGCAAGGAGTATTCGTCGGTATATCAATAGATAATGTCCAATCTCTGAAGGCGCAGGTGGTAAATATACGACCTGGAATAGTTAAGGAATAACAGCAATGATACTTTAATGATTATAGGCTGGATACACTAGAAGGGGTTAATCCGGTCGCTTGTAAGCCGACAGGAGTAGGAGGGGGGGGGGGTAGAATCCAGCTGCCTCGTCCGGCCAAGGGTATCCCAGGTGAACCCACTGTAGTGCCGTTCAATGCGCCGGCGATCCTTGGACCACAGATGAAAGCAGGTGGACTCTTTGTGGGCCGGCTCTCTCCGGTCCACGGGGGAGAGATGTGGAGAGACCTCGTCTTGCAGAGCGTCTCCTCACCTTGCGTCCTCTCCAGGGGGGGGGGTTCCAACACACGGTAGTGTCGGGGGTCTTTATCCATAGAATAATCAAAGTATCCAAAGCATAATCCGTGCCTGGGAAGGCGGGCTGTCGTCGGTAGAATAATCCGGTATACAGGTCCACTCGCTCGTCGGCTCTGGGGCTCCTCGGGTGCAGCTTCACATGGGGTCAACCACCCTGGGTAAGCAGCCAGTTCTCTGCCCGAAACGATGGGGTACTGACTACGGTAGTATTCTCACCGCACGAAGCACTATATATTAACAGACTATTATTAGCTTAATAGACTACGTCCAACTCGACGATATAGTGCCAAATATGACTATTCAAATATTAATATACACGATGTCTCAATACCGATGGTAGGCCGAACTTGGCCTTACTCCCACACGTGGCATCGCGGGGAGGCTTTACGTCTGTGACTCTATTGGAGGGTAAGAAACTGGACTGAAAAGAAAGTCCTACTTTAGTAGCGCAGTATATATACGCACTATGAACAAATAGTCCCATTAGTGGTGCGGTAGCCAAATTCCTACGCGGAACTAGGACTTGTTCGTACATGTCGAGCGGTACGTTTGAACTGGGTCTGAGGGGTATGGCAGCCTGGCACCAAGGTCTCGACCAATAGTAGAATGGAGACTATTATGGGATGTTCAGTAGGCTAGAATGGATATTCAATGCATATCGTACAAGGAATATACAAGGGATATCAGGGAATATTAGAGAATATACAAATACAATTAAATATATATATATAAATAAATATATATATTCGGTTTAATCTGGCCCTTCACAACAAATTGGATTATTTAACATGCGATTTCCCATATGTGAACAGATGTTGTGATACACATATATCACGTCTGCAAAAAAGAAAAAGAAATCATTCTGATTATTGTGATATTCAGTTCTTCTATATTGCCCAGCCCTACTGGTAACCAGTCTAAATCAGTGGCTCTCAAACATCATTTTCACGTCAAGGACAGGCCATGGCCCCCCATATCATAAGACCCCCATCTCCGGAGATATTTGCAAAATTCAACTGGGACCCCCTCAAGGACCCCTTGAAAAACACTGGTCTAAATAACCAGAGAACTGCGGATCAACCGTATACTGTACATTATTAAACAATCGCCGCTAAATCAACTGAATGGAATGTGTGCCAATCTCTCTCCAGATCCAGAGGTTCATCCAGAGCCGGACTGACATAGTGAATGACATCGAGCCACACAGACACTGTGATGGACTGAGGAAAGCAGAGAGATGAGACCAAGGGTCCGTCGCAGCTCTAATGGGGGCGGCATAGGAGACTGTATAGGATACACTGTATTGCCATAGTTGTGTTATTCTTATTCAAATTGGTAAAGGGGCTGTCTATGATATAAACAGTAAATCATACAGGGCACCTGTACTGCCACCCTGTGGCCAATGTAGAGAACTGGAGTGCCAAATTATTGTGAAATGAACAGTTACTATTGTTTTTTTTTCTGACCATGAATAGTATTTCATGTAAAATATGGAAATAATTTCATTTTCATTGGCTGTTTTTTGTTCCCTACTCATTTGCCATTATTTTCAAATACTATGCCCGCCTAAAACACTATCTCCAGAGAGCTGGAATATCTAATCCTTGGTTGTAAACTAAAGGCTGACACACACTCATAAACTGTATTGATCACAAAAGAGATGTATTTGTTAAATACCAGACATTTAAAAGACAAACATATATAATGTGAACATAAAACCAATGTATTTGTTTAGTACAGTGTTCCTGCCGGTTTCAACAATTTAAGACTTTTTAAGAACTTTTTAAGACCACTTTGAATAGAATTGAATACCTATTTCATGGCCACACAGTCATACGTTTTTTGACGATGTATGATTACTGTGAAAGGTAATTCCATACGATTAGCTGAATGAATGAATGAATGAATGAATGAAAACTTTATTTAACAGATTGCAGAATGGGTACAATACAGTACGGCTCAATACACACAATTGTTAAGGGGATGCAGACCAGAGAAAGACTTTTGTCTTGTTTACATCAGGGTCCCCCATTTTCAATTCATCGTAACATATATGACATATATGACATACAGATAGACAGTACTGCTACATCTATACATTTATGACATACCAGATTTGCACATACAGTACTGTTTGTGATACGAAAAGAGTCCAGAGAAAAAGTATATACATTTGACGTAGAAACTGTACATTGGAGGTTGGGTAGGTGGGGGGGGTACTGTACATTGGAGGTGGGTGGGGGGGGGGAGGTTGGGTAGGAGTGGGGGGGGGGGGGGGGGTTGGGTAGGAGGGATGGGTGGGGGACACTGTACATTGGAATATTGACAAGACCATACTTGGTAATTTTTACTGTACATTGGAGGGGGTTGTGTTAGGACATTTACAGGGGCCAGTTTAGAATTGCAGTCTCCCGTAGGTGTTTTTTGAGTGTTTTTGAAAGTGGGTAGTGATTCACATTCCTTTACAGCTTTGGGTAGGGCGTTCCACATTGATGTGGCATAATTGCGAAACATGTTTAGTCCCTTGTTTGAGCCGAATCTGGGTTTAACATGATTTGTGGAGCTCCCTCTGGTGTTGTGATCGTGGTATTCACTGACCTTTGGGAAGTATTTTGACATGTACATGGGTACCTTGGTCGTGTAGTGTATCTTGTAGACCAGGCCCATTGCAAGTTGCTGTACTCTGTCGTCTACTCTAAGCCATCCTAGGTTGTCAAAGTGGGCAGGGGTGAGGTGGGTTCTAGGAGTAAGGTCAAGCAGTAGTCTGACCAGTTTGTTTTGAGATGTTTGTAATTTTGTTTTTAGCGCCTTTGAGGTGCTTTGGTACCATGAGGTGCAAGCATAGTCGTAGTACCCTTGAATGAGTGCTCCTGCCAGAGTCTTCAGGGTATTCTTGTTTACCAGTGAGGAGATCCGGTACAAGAATCGAGTTCGTTGGTTGACTTTTTTTTATTACATTGGATGCCATTTTGTCACAGGAAAGATTTGCCTCTAGGATGGAACCCAGGTAGGTAATATCTTCTTTCCTTGTGACAATATTGTCACCCACTGTAACTGAGAAGCCGTCGGTCTTGCTGAGTTTGTTATTTGAACCGAAGAGAATGGACTCTGTTTTGCCCATGTGTAATGATAGTTTGTTATCAGCGAGCCATATGCAGATTTTGCCTAGTTCTGAGCTGAGGGTTTTTTCAACCTGTAACTTGTTCTTGTCAGAGACCAGCAGGGCTGAGTCGTCCGCAAACAGGAACAAGTTGCAGTCACAAGCTGACGCCATGTCATTTGCATAAATTAGGAACAGTAGCGGACCTAGTATGCTTCCTTGTGGAACACCACAGCTTACTGTGAGGGGGGGGATAGGGTACCGTTTACCTCCACCATCTGCTCTCTCCCCTCCAGGTAGGATTGCATCCAGCTCACTGATAGACTATCAAAACCAATTGCTTTTAGCTTGTCAATCAGAATGGTGTGATTGACAGTGTCGAAGGCCTTTTGTAGGTCCAGCATGACCATGCCGCAGTATTTGCCCGCGTCCACCTCTTGTTTGATGTGGTCGTTTAAATAGAGAAGGCATGTGTCAGTGGAGTGGGATGTTCTGAAGCCAGATTGGAATTCGTAGATTATTTTTTTCCGCGAGGAAAACTGGACGGATAAACAAGACTCTGCAAATAAAAGAAAACAATAAAGAAAACCAATAAACCCCATAACACACAAAACAAAAAACCCATCCCTAACATCGCCACCCTATCCAAACCTAATCTATGAGTCACTCATTGCCTCCTGTGGGCTGACTCTGGCCTTCTTGATCACTCACCACCCCCTTCCCTAACTCTCTTACTTGATCACTCAAAACAACCCCCTTCTCTAACTCTCTTACTACTTCCCCCGATGTCAACCCCTTCATACCCATGTGTTGTACTGCTACTTTAACTATTAACTTTATCCTATCTGTTTTACTGCTAACCATCATTGTTGCATTTACTACTCCTGCCACAAAGGCCACTATATTCAACTTCTCCCCCCACACCCTCTCTTTCTCCTCCTGTACCTCCTCTACTGACAAATGCCCTTTTCTAAAACCCTGTTCCCTATCTTGCTTTCCCTGATCCTCCTGCACTACCCTTACTGCCAAATGCCCTTCTCTAAACCCCTGTCCCTTATCATGCTTTCCCTGTCCTACCTTCCTAGCTGCCTCTGCATATGATATCCTATCTTCCCTTCTCACCTGCTGGACCACTACCTCTCGTTTCATCGCCTCACAACCCCAATACGCTACACTATGCTTCCCACCACAACTACAACACCTCGGCTCCACTCCCTGTTGACATTTCCCATAGTCATGCCCCCCCCCCCCCGCATCTAGCACATCTCAGCTCCTTCCTGCATGTCTTGGCTATATGTCCAAACTCCTGGCACCTGTAACACCTCAACGGTTTCGGCACAAACTCCCTAACCCTATATGCCATATACCCTAAAAATACCTCTTTCGGACTAACCTTACCCTCAAACTGAATGACTACTGTCTCCGTCTCTATCTTATCTGCCCCTCTCTCCATCCTTTCTGCACTCTTAACTTTCCCATTATGTCTATCACTCTTCAAATCTCCTACCAGCTGCTCTATACTAACCTTAATTGGAATTCCAGTAATTACCCCCTTGCAACCACCATCCCTTTTCTCCCCTACTCTCACTACTTTATAGATACTAACTTTGCAAATGCTCTTCATTTCCCTTACCTTCTCTACCTGCTCTAAACTTACACACCCTATAAACAAGTTCCCATCCCCCAACACTTTTCCGTACCTTACCTCTCCTAACTGCTCTCTTATGAAGTTTGACAGCTGTCTCAGCTCTATTTTCCTAACTCCCTCTTCTCCCTCAAATCGCACCACTATATTCAACCCTTCTGTAAAATCCTTTTCTCTACCCTCACCGTCTGACCCACTTGTGCTACCTTCCCTCTCTTTCTTCCTCTTATGCCCCTTCCCCCCACTTTCCCTGCTCTTTTTCTCCACCTTTTCCCACCCTTCTCCCTCGTTTTCCTCTCCTACTCTACTCTCCATATCACTATCCATCCCCTCTCCTTCGTTACGGCCATTCCCATCCGTCGCACTTGCTTGCACTACCCGCCCTGGCTCCCGATGTCGAACCCTGGGGGGGAACTAGGGCCCAAATACGGTGACAGGCTTCGTTCACTCCTACGCCTACTTCAGGCTCCCAACCTCAAACCCTGGGGGGAAACAGGGCTCGGATACGGCTTATCCCACACCATCAACTCGTCAACATGTGCACACAAGCCGCAAGTCCTACAACCAGCTTCGCCCAAACTCCACTCGTCAACAGGACCACCACAATGTTTCGGCATTCCCAGCCTCCTCCTTCCCTTCTTCCCCATCCCGCCATCAACTTTAGCCGAGCTTTCAAAACAACTACGGTGCATGTACTCTGAACTTCCAGTCCACTCTCTCCGCCAGACAATCTGCTCCAGTCTCCAATCATGGGTTAATGTTAGCTGCTAACTAGTAATAAATAGGCTAAGCTAACTAGCGTTAGACGTTAGCTTAGCGTTAACCCTGGAAAACGCTCAAAGCGGACTCCACGACACCAGTTCCATTTGTGAAAAAAGGGGGTGGGTTATATTGACAAGGCTTGACAACAGAGGTTCAAATATAACTTCATATTTATTGGTTATTTGTTTCTTTATATCAGCATCCAGTTTCCACCACCGTGTGTTAAAACTCTTCCTGTGTTGACGTTAGAGCGTGACATCATCGCTACGGCAGCTTACACGCTCAAAACGCAAACCGTAAACAAAAACCCGGAGTGCATCAAGACTGCAGTGTGTACACAAACTAGAGGGGGGAGAGGGGGGGAGTTCGCACCCAAGGACGGAGCGAGGGCGGAGCGGCGCTGATTCGACCCTGAGTGGCAGTGAGCCATCCTAGGTAGTTAAAGTGGGCAGAGGTGAGGTGATAGCTGAAAGGCTATTACCGTATTACTTGCTTTGCAGCCCGGACATTAGCCCCCAAACACATTAAGCATGATAGAGAAGTAACGTCCTAATACAATACATTTTTAAAACCTATCAAAATATATATAACATATTTAAGACCTTTAAGACTTCTTAAGGCCTAAAATTCGTATTATTAAATTTAAGACTTTTTAAGACCCAGCTGAAACCCTGTAGTAGTTTATTTCCCAAACAAATCAAGTGGGTGACCTATTAGCATGGCTACTATAGGGTCTTAACAATGTATATTAGGTGTAATAGCCCAGTAGATACAGTAGGTGCAATATTTGAGGGAATCGTGCACTTTGATAAAAGCATGACATTTGGCACACTGTTAGAATTATGCCCTAAGAAAGATTTTTAGCTATAGGGCCATCACTGATTTGTCCCCTGGTAACCATGGCAACCATTTTCCAAAAACCTACATAACTACATATATCTGACATTCAGATAACTAAATGGTAACATTTATAACATGCAACTACCTAACTACATATATCTGGCATTCAGAGAACTAAATGGTCAAATTTATAACATGCTAGAAACTACCTAACTACATATATCTGGCATTCAGAGAACTAAATGGTAACATTTATAACATGCTAGCAACTACCTAACTACATATATCTGGCATTCAGAGAATGCATATTCTAACAGTGTGCCAAATTTCATGCTTCTATCGTAAAGTGCAAGATTTTTCATATATCTGCTGGACTTTAAGTAAGGTCCAGCTGGGTACCTGTATGACCTCAGAGAGGAGTTCGGTGGTTCATTTGGACTTCTTATCTTTTCCCTTCTTGCCCTTATTGCCCTTGCTCTCATTGCCCTTGCGGACGCAGTAGTCTCTCCACCAGGCTTGGATGACCACGGAAGCACTGGTCTTGAGGACCAGGTATCTTGCCTCCTCTTCCATCCTCTCCTTTTTCAGCAGCCGTTCCTCCTGGATCTGGCTGTACTCAAACTCCTGGACAGCGTACGCCTCCTCCATCTGCCTCATCGCCTCTTTCTCCTCCTCGTAGAGCGGCGTCATCTCCTCCAGCTCGGCCTGAAAAGTGGTAGTAATTGGCGGCGGGTGGGGGTTGGGTATGGGTGGGGTGGAGTTGAATATAAAAAGAGTGAAAGAGCGACAGGAGAGAGAGAGAGAGAAGGATTGAGACATACATGGAAGTAAATAAAAATAGAATTATCAGAAAATTTGGTTTTGGTGTAAAGGTAACAAATTGGTCAGAGATTCTACCTGTGTCTCTCCCATGTCAGCGTCATACTTTTGGATCCACTGTTCTATCTCTTCCCTCACCTTGTTGTTTTTCTGCCATGGTAGAAGAGGGAGTGTAAAACATCTGAGGCGGTTCAAGGCAGTTTCAATTCATGGTGTGTTCTATCATATAATAATAATAATAATAATAATAATAATAATAATAATAATAATAATAATAATAATAATAATAATAATAATAATAATAATAATAATAATAATAATAATAATAATAATAATAAACTTTATTTGTATGGCACCTTTCATACAAGAATTGCAGCCCAAAGAGCATGTAGATATAAAATAGACATAGGCATAAAATGAGCATAACATTTACATAATTATAGCGCACTTTCACCTTTCCACACTTTTGATTATAATATATTTTTGACATTCAAATCTATAAAATACTATTAGCATATCTCTCTTTTGAGGAATGGAAATATAAAAAAAAACTATTTTGTGCCAAATCCCTCACATTAGGCTTACCTTGCAGCGTACATTCTGTGTCTCCCAGTTCTCCTGGATCCGATTGCTGAGCTGAACTTTAAGCTTATTGATCTCTTCCTTCATGAGAGTCTGCTTCCCCTCCGATGTCTTGGTATCCGACTGGCTTTGGTTCTCTGCATCCTGCTGTGTCCGTGACACAAAGTCCTCGAAGGACTTTTTCTCCTGGTGCAGAGTGCTCTTCAAGGACTTGATGACATCATTCTTCTTAGAGATCTGACACAGAGGGCGAGGTTGAAGAAAGTGAGGAGTGTCAAAAGTAAGTAATCCAGCTTAGGTTTTGTTTCAAAGTTTAGCCACTGTACGTATAGCCAACCTAATTCAGATTGAGAATGAGATTCAGAGTATTTATTTGCCACATAGAATCATACAATCAGTTTCTTCATTACACAATCATAATTATCATTCCATGGACAAAAGGAGCAGGAAGAAGAATACATTTTTTTTTTTTATTATTATTTTTTTAAACAAACATATAAACAAACATGACAACACACAATATTATTAACAGTGCACATCCAATGAAATCACCATATAGTTAAATGTCTTATACAGGATATACCCCCAATAACTGCTATCTAATACCCTACACATATGCTCTAGCTTGTACCCCCCCCTCCCGGACCCCCCATTGGATAATCCATCCATTATCCCACGCTCCTAAGAAGAATAAATCTTATAGTTACCTGCAGTACTTATAGGCTACAGTAATACATAGGACACCTTCTTGTAAAGTCAAACTCTCATTCAACATTCAACAGATGATTTGGTGATTTAGCGCCTCACCTCCGTGTCTCTGTCCTTGATGGCTGCTTCTACCTCTGTTTCCAGGGAGACCATAAACCCCATGTTATTGTCATGCCGTGAAGACTCCTCCTGTATGTAGTGGTTTCTCTTTCGCTCCTCATCCACGCTGGTCAACAGCTTCTCCAGCAGCGCATTGTGGAGCTCCTTTAGTCCCCCAACTAGACACTGGAAATCCTTACTCACCGCACCTCCCTCATCTACCTCGGCCTTCAATACAAGAGCAGCAGCCGGACAGGCTCTGAATAGCCTCAACACACTCCTCAAGGAGCTCTGGAGAGCCCTCTCTCGCTGAGCCCTCTCTTTCTGCTCCGTTTCATCCACTTCTCCCTCCTCTCCACCACCAGACCCCTGGCTCAGACTCTCCAGTCTCCCCTCCAGCTGTTGATGTTCTTTCAGTGCTGCAGTTAGCTCCTTGCCCAGCCTACTAGACAGGCTGTCCAGGCGAGTCGACACAGCAGGCAACATGGCCACAATCTCAACCCGACTGATGCAATCTTCCACCACGCGAGAGATACGCTGTGTCTCCAGGGACAGGGAATCTTCTTGATGTAACTTGGCCCTCTGCTGAGGACTGGGGGACAGCATCTGAGGACTGGCATCCTTTACCAGCGAATATGTCACCTCTGCAGACATGCTATCACTGGCAGATGAAAAATAATTTAAGCTATCTTATTTCACATCATATTTATCAGGAAATCAGTTTAAGAATTTGTGTTATTCCTATGGTCTAAGACAGGTAAATCCAATTTACAAACATGAAAGTCTCTCCCAATGCTAAACACTATAGAATTAAGACTAGTAGGCCTATTTTATATTGGAGACAAATTAATGGGACATTAATTGTAGACAGTTGTATAGACAAATTTGGTCACAAAATACTACTCTGAGAAAATTCACTTTACTGTCCCAATTCTGTATGGAGCAGCTGCAGATATCTTTTTTTTATCTACTATTTTTCTCCCCATTTTTCTCCCTTTCCCAATTTCGTATTGTCCAATTCTACCCCTCCCCTGTCTCGAACGTTGTTAGGCCATGCCTCCCACAGGTCGGCTGCAATGTGGACGAAGCCTTGAATCACGTGTCCCCTCCGGTACACGAGGAGGCAGCTGTCGCATCTTTTCACCTGGCGATATCTCAGCGGTGAGGGTCTGCGTGTCCCTTAAAGGCAGCCCAAGAGTGTTTCCGCATTAGCCTGACGTTATTTCGCAAGCCCAGCTGTCACGTTATTTCGCGCGACTGTACATTGTAACGTTAACACAGCCCAGCTGTCAACTGTACATTGTAACGTTATGTTATTTCGGGCATTCATAACTTTATTTCGCGCGACTGTACATTGTAACGTTAACACAGCCCAGCTGTCAACTGTACTTTGTACTTTGTAACGTTATGTTATTTCGGGCGTTTTATTCATAACAAACATTGACACGATTACGCCAACACATATGTAATATTAATAGGTTTTGCTATGCATAGAATAACAGAACAGATTGACAGGTGGTGACAAAGCACTGTGTTCAGAGATGTCACACATCACACAACTGCTTGTGTATTCTAGCAGTGTTTTAGAGGTTATTTTGGTCATCAACACTTGCTAGCAAATGTATTCCGCCCATAACCCGCTGACAACTCAAACAGATGCTTCAGGGTCACTCTTCAACCCTATCTGTACCAGAAAATGTATTCTCCAGATAAACATCCTCTACTTGACTGACTGAGTGCTGTCCATTAAGCACTAGAATTGTGTTTATATAACAGTAATATACGCCACTCTCTGAACAACTTCAACCACAACAGTTTTGCTTAAAGGTAGAATCTGTAATGTCGTCAAACAGCGGCAGCCGGCATCTAGGAAAAAAGATGGTAACATGGTACTGTTTACAGCTTTGTTTACATGTTTTGTTTTTGTCTGATGATGTGTGGGTTGGATTTCAGTGGGTATAGTGGTTGCTACTGCTAGCCACACCTGAGGCTCTACCAAGAGAGGTCTGGAGAAATTCAAAAGTAAAAAGAAAAGCACAATACCAAGCAGGGCTCTTTTGCCTAGAGGTCACTGTTTGACAGCATTACGAATTATACCTTTAAAATAAACAGTCTCAAAAACTGTTCAGCCAAATTAAACCACCCGCTGTCCACAGCTGCATGTGTGTCCATAGAACACCGGCTAATGGGTGTTGGCGGAATTGTGTCAATGTTTGTTATGAATAAAACGCCCGAAATAACATAACGTTACAAAGTACAGTTGACAGCTGGGCTGTGTTAACGTTACAATGTACAGTCGCGCGAAATAACGTGACAGCTGGGCTCGCGAAATCGTTTGGATAAATATGTATTCCATTTCCGCGAGCGATTAGGCAGTGGCAAAAAAGAAAATGCGCATTGCGTGCGTTACCGGGGCCAATCAGGCGAATGCGGAAGCACTCTTGGGCTGCCTTTAATATAGACGCTGTCCCTCCAGCGTGATTTCGAAACCTAGCCGCATTTCTGGCAAGACGCTCTCTGATTGGCCGACGCCTGTTTCTACACTGGTTAAGCTTAGGCACTCTTTCGAAGTTGGTTAAGGTTAGAGTTTGTCTTAGAGCGTGACGGCAAGTTCTTTCGACGGTTAAGCTTAGGCACTCTTTCGAAGTTGGTTAAGGTTAGTTTGTCTTAGAGCATGGCGATAGAACGCCAGGTAGTTTGCAGGCTGTTTGACGTGGAAATGGGCACACAGCTCGTCACGCGATTGGGCAAACGCGTCAGTGGCCAATCAGAGAGCGTCTGCCAGAAATGCGGCTAGGTTTCGAAATCACGCGGGAGGGACACGCCGCCCCCGTTGCTTCCTGATTCTGCTGCTGCGCAGGCGCACCAACCGACCTGTAGGAGTCGCTGTCCAAAACGTCCGATCCCCACCCACCCAGCTTCCCAACCCCTAACACTGCCAATTGTAGACCAGCCAAGCTGGTAGCAACGCCGAGAGCTGGGCTCGAACCCAGCATATCCTGCGTTAGTGGCGAGTGCCTTGCCCACTGCGCCACTTAGCCACCCAGCTGCAGATTCTTTATGACATCAGATCAGATGTTCAAATCGTCTAACATTAACTAACGTTACATTAATGGTTCATGTTACCAAATATTGACTTGGATTGATTGATTGATTGACATTTTTATTAACAAATTGCAGAATGGGTACAATACAGTACGACTCAATACACACAATTGTTAAGGGGATGCAGACCAGAGAAAGACTTTCGTCTTGTTCATCAATCATAGCCATATTCTTAAAATGGGTTCGTATTCACCTTTACACAGTGCTTTAAATAATTTTGGGAGTCAGATAATTATATACTATTTTCATAACTGAATAAACAAACTGTCCTCCCTGGCAGGAACACGAAGCTAACATTAACAAAATAGCATCAGTTACGTACCTACAGTAGCAGCCACCCACTGGTTGATTCAACACCGTTTAACTATTGAAACCGCTGTTCAGTTTGTTGAAATACCTTTTTCTTCATGTCTTCATGTTGGTTGCTAAGAAACCATCTGTCTAGGTAACCTGGCAACATCATAGACCAAACACGCCAGTGCCTCTGAAATAGCATAAACGTTTGTGTTGACTGTGCTTTAAGTGAGTACGCCGCTGCTTTATTTTAACATTGTAATTGAATGTGATGTGTGGGGCTGCTGCTAGGTTATTTTTTGTATCCTTCTTCTTCTTCTTCTTCTTCTTCTTCTTCTTCTTCTTCTTCTTCTTCTTCTTCTTCTTCTTCTTCTTCTTCTTCTTCTTCTTCTTCTTCAACATTATATTGGATTCCAACTTTTATTTTGAAAAGCTGTTTGCGACAACATTGCGTGAAGTGTTTTATTGTCGCAAAAGAAAAAGGCTAGATCCGGAAGAAAATGTTTACATTTATTTATATTTTTAGGTCACGATGGTGGTTACGGTTAAGGATGGGCTTATAAACAAAACCACTTTAAGGTTAAAAGTATGACGACTTGCGGCTTTTGCTAAACACTGACGATCCCCAATAAAACACCGGTGACCCCGTGTGATCTAGCATCCACCATAACCCAGCGGTGTAACGTTATTATGATCGATACCGTTATTTGTATTATGTTATTCAATGTTGTAGATATTTGGTTACTAACTATAAATTCAATGATTTAAGACCACATACTATATTATTTTAATTGCTTAACAGTCTGGTTTGCTGTGATGTTGTGATGGACGCAGACAGACACAACAGGAGAGAGTTTGCTAGCTTCGTCGTGAGTGACAGTGAGCCAGTTGAACTTGAATCAATGTCAGCACTTCCAGGATAGTTAAAAAAAAATGCTGCGAGCAAACATACCAGCTAGGCACACACGTTAACGCAATTAGTTATTGTAGCTATTGTATATGTTCAATGAACGATCTCTTGCTAACTGCTGATCACGTTAGATGTATATTCAAACGTAACCAAAGTTGCTTAACCTACTTGGCTAGCTAGCTACAGCTATTTAGAAAGTGTTGCAAAGCTAGCTAAAGAGCTGGAGTATACGGTGGAATTATTCGGGGTCCTTGTAGCCTTTCACTGCTGTTGAAGAATGGATGCTGATGATGATGTGCCTCTTATCCTAACCTGGGACGATGCAAACAGTGGCTTGCTGAGTGACGAGCCAGAGAGGGCGAATGAAAGTAAGTTCAGTTTTTGTTGACATGTCCATCTTAACAGCGTAGTTTTCTAACACAGCAGACCCATAGCTGTTTCAGTAGTCTGTATGGCTGGCTGCACCCATATAATGTAAATTATATAGGATAATACTCTTCATGGTTGTTGAGATTGTTTGTCAAGCAACAATGAGTGACAAATCTATAGGATGATACTTTTCACACACATCACACTTTTCACACACATCACACACATGGTCATCAGACATAATAAACCTCTCCATAAAACAGGGACACGTCCCCAAGGACTTCAAAATTGAGTGACCCCTCTGCACAAAAAGGGCAACAAATTAGACCCAGGCAACTACCGCCCTGTTTCTATTCTTACCTCCATCTCGAAAGTCATGGAGAAAATTGTCTACGAACAGGTCGAAAAGTACCTGGCGGAAAAAAAAATCTAATCTACGAATTCCAATCTGGCTTCAGAACATCCCACTCCACTGGCACTGACGCATGCCTTCTCTATTTGAATGACAACATCAAACAAGTGGTGGACGCGGGCAAATACTGCGGCATGGTCATGCTGGACCTACAAAAGGCCTTCGACACTGTCAATCACTCCATTCTGATTGACAAGCTAAAAGCAATTTGTTTTGATAGTTTATCAGTGAGCTGGATGCAATCCTACCTGGAGGGGAGAGAACAGATGGTGGAGGTAAACGGTACTCTATCCCCCCCCCCTCAGTGAGCTGTGGTGTTCCACAAGGAAGCATACTAGGACCGCTACTGTTCCTAATTTATGCAAATGACATGTCGTCAGCTTGTGACTGCAACTTGTTCCCATTTGCAGACGACTCAGCCCTGCTGGTCTCTGACAAGAACAAGTTGCAGGTTGAAAAAACCCTCAGCTCGGAACTAGGCTAAATCTGCATATGGCTCGCCGATAACAAACTATCATTACACATGGGCAAAACAGTCCATTCTCTTCGGTTCAAATAACACTCAGCAAGACCGACGGCTTCTCAGTTAGTGGGTGACAATATTGTCACAAGGAAAGTTACCTACCTGGGTTCCATCCTAGAGGCAAATCTTTCCTGTGACAAAATGGCATCCAATGTAATAAAAAGCCAATCAACGAACTAGATTCTTGTACCGGATTTCCTCTCTGGTAAACAATACCCTGAAGACTCTGGCAGGAGCACTCATTCAAGGGTACTACGACTATGCTTGCACCTCATGGTACCAAAGCACCTCAAAGGTGCTAAAAACAAGATTACAAACATCACAAAACAAACTAGTCCGACTACTACTTGACCTTACCCCTAGAACCCAGCTCACCCCTGCACACTTTGACAACCTAGGATGGCTTAGAGTAGACGACAGAGTACAGCAACTTGCAATGGGCCTGGTCTACAAGATACACTATACGACTAAGGTACCCATGTACATCCATATTATGTCCCTATGCCATAAATGTCATGTATGTTGAGTATGTCATAATGTCTATATAAATTGAAAATGGGGGACCCTGATGTAAACAAGACAAACGTCTTTCTCTGGTCTGCATCCCCTTAACAATTGTGTGTATTGTATTGTACCCATTCTGCAATCTGTTAAATAAAGTTTTCATTCATTCATCATATGAATGGACAAAGTCAAAGGATAATTTTGTAACAGGAGTACAACGACTTGATTAGCTACAACAATGTGACAAACCCATACCTGTCAACCCTCCCGTTTTTCCCGGGATTCTCAAGTATTTCAACCTTCTCTCCCGCCGTCCTCCCGTTAAAATATTTCCCCGTATTTTTCCGGTATTTTTTTATTTATACAAAATGGCTGCAATTCCCCCCGGTGACAGGTGGCAGAAGTGTAAATTAGAACGTTAGAATACGAGGTCAGATCGGAAGATGGTTGCTGACAAACTGTTGGGTAAAGTGGGGTTGTTCCCGGAGAGCTCACTCTCGGCCGTGGTTTCTCAGTGTGTATGGTGCTCTCCCTCAACATGCGAGTAGGGTGAGACAACACCATTCTTTAGTCCAAATAATACCCTACTTTATACTATATTATTGTCATTTGTTTAATGTAAAGTCAGTCTTACATTGGCACTGCTTTAACGTTGCATTTACCCATAATCCATTGCTGTATTAAACCCATGTAACCCAAGCGCAAATGTAAAGTTAATCAATACACAATGAAACAATATCTTTATCTATATCACATGTCAAAACTACTTTAATAAAACAAGATTTCCGTTTTTCATTTCTACTCATTCATCCAAAACAAGACAGCAATTCTACTTCTGCATGCACCGGGAGAATTGAGCTCATAGCACAGATTTGGAGTTGATAGAATGGACATTGCTGTTCTTAGGAAATGTTGCACATGGTGGAAATAATGGAAATTAACATTTCTAACATTAACATTTAGTGTTTAAAGTTGATACATTGAGGCATGGTAGAATTTCACTTTATATTACAGCAGTATCCGTTTTTAACATTACAATTAGTGTCTGACAATAGACACATGTTAAAAGTCAAAGTAAACTTTGTCATTTTCCAATTTGTGCAAAACATACAGAAAAAAATTCATTTAATGCAGGGATGTACACAGCATTTCACTTTCAACCAGGTATCTGATTAATTTAATGTAGCAATTAGTAGTTCACCCAGTCCTTGGGTACATACAGGTTTTGACCAGCAGATGGCAGCGACGAGGCAGCTCAGCAGAGAGCAGCTGTCAACAAACATCCTAACAGAAAATATATACATACGAGGGGGAGGAGACTACATTGGGAGGGGGAGGGGGGCGGGGCGAAATCTCCTGTTTTTTCAAATCCCAATGTTGACAGCTATGGCAAACCTGTTTGATGGATTTCAACATGATGCTGCTGGAGAGAACTAGGGATATGTAGCTAGTGGCAGTTGTACAATTTACAGAACTGTACCCCCCCCCCTCCCTACAAATGACAGTGGTGTAGCATGCTTCAAGTCATACAAAATATTCCATACAAAATATCTTGTCCACAATACAATATTGTCATAATAACTCAAATAAATGTAGAATTATAGTCTATTTATATAACCAATTTAGGCGTGGCTACTTGTTTTATTCCTTGATAATGGTTTCCTAAATGAATAAGACAACTAGGCTACTTGCTAGTATAAGATAGAATTGTAAAAAAATAAAATTCATATGAGCTTTGTCACTCTTATATTCAGGACTAACGTTGGATGTTTTTAACATCACATCACCAGTTACCTATATTGCGTGACTACATTGTTGTATGCCTCGGATACTTACCAGAGGTTGGCCTCTGATGGCTGCTGGAGGCCGTGTCATTAAACTTGTACATCCCGAGGTTCGCTTGTCGCCTGTAGGCAAAGCAGCACTGTTGTTAGAGAAGGGGGGGAAAAGAGAGCCGGCGATCACGTGCGTGTATGTGCACGCATGCATATGTCCACTCTGTCTAGTAATCCTGCTTTCTATGTCGCCCTCACACACACATATGCTACGAACTAACCCTCTCACACATATGGCAAACTGCAGGCTCAGCAGAGTTGGGTGCCAGTGGCCCCCCTACCCTGTGCTCATGGGGCTGCACGAGTGGTGCGCTTATGTCAGTGTGTGCAGCCTCTCTGGCCATCCCTGTGACACGGCGTGCATATGTGTGTATGAGCTCTGTGTTATTCCTGCTCTGGAAGTGACCAGGAAGGGAGAGAGCTGTGTGTTTTTTCCCCAGGATATCTGGGAGGGGTTTTACTTGCCAGAGACCCGGGAGGAGGAAGGATCGGAGTGTTCCTGCCGGCTGCTTGGGGTGGGAGTTTTCTCTCTTTGAGGAGAGGGAGGGAATTTGAACCTGGACACAGGAGAGAGAGAGAGAGAGAGAGAGAGAGAAGAATACGCTCGCGCCCCACACAGCTGGATCTCTACAATAACTCTCAGGCCAGAGTGGAGGTTGCCAAGCATCGGTTCTACTGCTGTTGGAACCCCGACGGGACTCACAGAAGGAGCACAGAAATAGGAGAGGATTTTATCTTTCATTCACGACCGGGTCGGTGTGTGTTTTGTGTTTGCGGCGAGCTCGGGGGAAGAGCAGGCTCAGGTGCTCGACCTCGCCGTGTTGTTGACCGGGAGCTCCAAACACTTTATTGTTCTCAAACAAAACGAGGGCCTGGAATAGCACACAGCAGACACGGGGCTTGACCTGCTGTCAGGATAACAGCTATAGGCCTCAGCCGGACGGTCCATCGGCGCGAGTGGAGTTTGGTCTTTCCGCTTCAGTCGTCTCTACAGAAGTCACGGGTGCACAGGAGAGATCACACGTACGGGAGGCTCCTGCAGCCGACTTCCAGTGGCCGATCTCATCTTATCTGTACCGTAGTCTTCCGTCTCCTTCTCCTGCCGCTTCTTTCATTTTGACTAAATCAAACGCGTGACACACACGGGTGTGGGCGTGTGAAGCGGCGCTCGATGGCTGCATAGTGACACGGTGAACCGTTGAATGATTACGACACATCTTGGTTCCATTTGTAATGTATGGTTGTCGGCAGCATAGATTGAGTTCATTAGTCTAACTTTCTCATTGTATTTCACTGTACTACGCCGTTTATTTTGCTGATGTTATGTGTTGTAGACAAAAGTGTCATCTTTAATAATAATAATAATAATAATAATTCATTTTATTTATAAAGCGCTTCTCAGGAACCCGAACCCGAATCTTTGTGTCATTCAGGAACACTCGGTCAGTATCTGATTATTTTATCAAGGCAGGTCACAAAGGCAATACTCCGCAAACAGCTAGACGTCGTTCCTCATCTGATGAAGATACAGCCGCCATCCTGGTTCCTCCTCCGGTTCTTCTGACTACACATCTGCTCGCCTCCTGTCTCGTCCTCGCTGCTACTTGTCGCCTCCGGCAGGAACAAGACTCCTCAGGCACTGGTGGGGGGGGCAAAGAGCACTGTGGGAGTTGGTGGGTGTCCCTGACACAAACACACGCTCGCACATTACTGTACAGGCACGTGGTCCAGAGTTCGAATTCCACTAAAAGAGGGTCTTAATTTCAGAGGTGGTGCCTCTTTACAGGACAGTGTCTGTGAGAATAATTTTGTAACGGGAGTACAACAAGTATGCTAGCCAAGGACGTCGTCGCGTTTACTCTCCTGAAGCACTGACGACCGTTTTGAATGGTTTTCTCCGGAGACGCTAGGAGCTCTCTGCTCGGACCGGACACCCCTGGATGGGCGAGGACTTACGTGAAGGCCGTGCTCGTTAGTGGCAGCGACCCCTGTGTTTTTCAGGAGTGTGCATCAGTGCGGAGTGGAATGTTTGCCTGTCTGTATCCGTGGAGGTGTGTGGACACCGGAACAGCACCCGTGGTGGACTGTGAATGACAGACACACCGCTCCAGTGTGGACTTGTGGGATCATAATACATTCACACACACACACACACACGCACACTCAAGCACACATTCACACAAAGTCCAGCTTGAGCCATGGAGGCAGAAGCAGCTGGTTTCCATGGCAATCAGACCCACGAGGAGAGTCCAGTTGTGATCTCCTCATATATCCAGCAGCTAGACTATGTTGGTAGGCATATATGTGTGTGTGTGTTTGCATGCTATGTTAGTGCATGTGTGTGTGTGTGTGCACCTATCCAAGCATTTGCTTAATTCTGGATAGAGTGCTGAAGTTGAATCAACAACCTGAATTTGTCAGAAATAAATTGTTGCAGTGTACTTCTATTTGTATTAAAATACAAACTCTTCCCATCTTATCTTCTAGACGGAGGAGGCAATTATGACATAGTGAATAATGTTGTGATCCCGACACCTGGGCCACCAAACTACAGAGCCCAGAATGCATCATTACGCCAAAGCTGGGAGATGAACTACCAAGAGGCAGCCATCTACCTGCAGGTATTCACACAAGCACTTCTACTGTGATATCTGGAAGTTACACCACTAGTAGCCCATTAGGCGAGTCAATATATGGTTTAACCCCAAAAAAATTGATACAAAAGGTTTTTCAATGGATTCTGGTAGTATTGGGCGTGCTAAATAACATACTAAAAGTCGACCAAAATCGACCCCTCCGAAAGCCGTCATTTCCAAGATGGCGTCCCAGATGGCGCCGGGGCGATTAAAATGGCTATATCTCAAATTAAGAAAATGGTCCAAAGGATTTCTCATTCTGATTCTGGTACCTCTGGGCATGCCCACTAACATACTAAAAATCTAGGAAAATACACCTTCCAGAAAGGCTTCATTTTCAAGATGGCGTCCAAAATTGCGGCTGGCCAAGCTTAAAATGGCTATATATATGTCAATATAAAAATTATATAAATGATTTTGTCATTTGATTCTGGTACCCCAAGTACCCCTAGACATACTTAGGAACATACTAAAGTTTTAGGGAAATACACCTTCCGAAGAGGCTTAATTTTCAAAATGGTGTCCAAAATGACGACTGGGAGCTTAGAATGCCTGTATCTCAAATGGGAAAACATTTCTAAAGGATTTATAAACTGATTCTGGCACCTCTATACATTAATAACGAGCAAAATATCTAGCTAAATATATCTGCTAGGAATGCATCATTTGCATCATCAAAATGGCTGCCTGTAGCTTATTTTGGCTAAAATTAAAATTGGTTATTATATTCAACCTAGAAAGCTGGCTTTGGTGTTGAACACAAAATAAATGACCCACTTATTGTGGTCTTTAGGCCTACTCATCATCATCTTCAGGATCCTCTGGGAGAAACTTGTTATGTGGATTGTCACATTCATGAAGTTGACATGGTCCACAGACAGTAGTACAAGGTAGTCCATATTTTCTGCATGAGCAGCGAAGTGTCTTGCAGGCAGTGGTACAGTTACAATGAATGACCTTCAAGAGACTGTCTGGAGCAGCATTCATTGTTGACATGAGTGGGACAAATCTATTGTCCTGCAGGTTCCAGCCCCAGTCTAGAGCATCTATACCATCATCTGTTCCCATCCAGACCATGACCTGGTAGTATGCTCTACGACAGTGGAATTTGGTAGCAGATTCAGTTGGTGGTAGACGTTCAGGCGTTACCGTTGATGAAGCTGAGACAACCTTCTTGCTGAAAATGTTATATCTCATTTTTGCAAGCGAATCTGTGCACTTTCCACCAAAAAAGACAGCCATTGCTTGGCACCCAAGGTCATCGATCACATCTGTTGTCTGGTTTGGTACAGTGAATGCATTGGCACAAGCCTGAAGGACAGGATCCCCTTTTACAAGTTTTTGGAATGCTGTCTTTTTGCCAACTCCGAAGATCCGGGAAGTTGTGTCACAGCCAGTCACAGCATGGATGAACAGCAACTGAGAACACACATCCTGTCCGAGTACTTCTTTCAAATGGTTTATGGCGTACACTTTAAAACTGCCATCAGCTTTCGACTTGTCTGATCTGAAATAAAGGCCCTTGCTATCTCTCTGTGCATAGTAAAGAAGTAAGACGAGGAGATCAGTATCTTCTCCAATCAGCGTCGTGGTGTGAAGAAGAGATGATCCCACTGCGGCCCTTACTATGTCTACATCAGCATCTCCAAGTGAATTGACCACAGTGCAATCCCGTTCTTTCAGTTCATCACTTATCATGTGGATCAGTTTCTGTTTATTCAGATCTCTTGACAGGAACTCCTCCTTCTTACCTGAGAACTCTGTCTCAGCAGTGAAGTTGACAATGGGATGAATATTGTTTCCTCTTCTTTGATGTGTGTTGTCTTTAATGGATGGCCCATCCTCATAGCCATCAAACACAATGGTTGTAGCTGAGCCATAATGTTGGATGGTGAAGTCTGCATATGACTGTGCAATTTTACCATAGCTTTGTCCGTGCTTCCATTGTATTCGGTGAAGGAGTGAACCACCATCAAGAACATAATGCTCCGTTTCTGGTACAGAATCTAGGATTGCATCACTTGCATGATCACAGATCGCGTGCGCTAGTTGTGGTTTATCAGCTTTGCGGAAGACGTTTCCGGCTTCAAAGAGGGCAGGAGGGAAAGGACTGAGTTCGTAACGCATAACCTCCTCCAATGACAGCTCTCCAGTTTGGGAGACAATAAGGAAACGTTGAAAAAGAAGTGCAGAGGGCGGTTAGGTGGCCGAGCGGAGATTGCGTTCGTCACCAACCCCGGAGCTGTGAGCTGTATTCGCCTGTTCGAATCCAGCTCACAGCTTCGGGGTTGTCACCAGCTTGGCTGGCCGTCTGCACTAATACAATTGGCTGTATTAGAGGGTGGGAGAAGCTGGCGGGGTGGGTCCGGGTCGTTGTAAACAGCGACATCTACAGTTCGGTCGGGGCGCCTGCTAAGCGCGGATAGGACTTGAGGGGGATAGTGTGGTCCTCCCACACGCTACGCCCTCTCGATGAGGATCCGCGCTGCCAGGTGAAAGAAGCGGTGATTGGCTGGACGTGTGTCGGAGGAAGCACGTGGTAGCCTCCACTCTCCCAGATGATCTGACTGTGGGGGGTAAGTGCGCAGCGACCAGGAAGGGACTGGGAATTGGCATACGACTAACATTGGGATGGGAGAAAATCGGAGGAAAATGGAGGGGGAAAAAGATCAATAAAAAAAAAAAAAAAGAAAAAGAAGTGCAGAATCAATGATTCGATCGGGAGCAACCTTGATAGACGATTTTTGTCCAAGGGTTATGGCTTTATCCTTTCTACTAAATGAAAATGTGAATGCCCGCTGTCCGATCATTTTGTGCATGATGTTGCGTCCAACAGAGTCATAATCATGCACGTTCACTCCATCCTCAGCGACAACACCTGTAACAACATTCCTTAAAGAAGAGTCTGGAGAGAAAGGTGAACATATAGCAAGTTTTGAAGTGATCTTCTCCAGGTCAGCAGCATCCCTTTTCATCCTTGCCTCTGTTGAATCCTTGTGCTGTTCTGATGTTGTGTATGTCTGGTTTGAGAACTCCTGCATTGCTGTGTTATACTCTGATGTTATGCCCTTTGACATTGTCCAAAGGGATCTCTGATTGTCGGTCATTCCACTTCCATGTGTCATCCCTCCTGTAGTCTTCAATGACCTCATCAATGTTGTTTCGATTACAAGATCTGAGCTGAGGCCTGCCCATGATTGGCTGCTGCAACGGATAACATGAAAACCCTTTTCAAATTGTCTGAAGACATCTGGGTGGTTGATGTGAAGCTGACTCATCTCTTGGACATAAAAGTGTGCCGATTTCAAGTAATTGTAATGCCCAGCCGCAGCGAATATCGGCATGCATTCAGAAACAGAGCGTAGGTGCAAAAGCCAGGAACCTGTGCGATCTGCTGTTATCAGTGACCTAGCAACTTCTAACATGTGTTGGTAATTTAGCCACAACTGACTAGTTTTGGATCTAGCACACAGTTCCATCTTCCTTTTTCCCAGCTCTTCATTTATTGTAATGAGGGTCTCTGATGTGAACACTGTTTCCAATGGCATTTCACCCTTAACTATTGAGGTATACATTGCTTCAGACTGTTCAACCATTGCTGCAAATTCATGACTATCATCTACCATTTCTGATATTATCATGCGGTTAAGACATTTGTCAACCAGAAGATGGCCACGGAATGCTCTCTGAACTGATTTGCCTGTCATCATATGGGCTACTGAGTTCTCCCCATAGACTACCCCTAGAATGTCCTTAAGTCCTGTACCGTCCATCAGTGTACCAATTGCTCCTAGCAAATTCATAAATGTGTGAAATCCTCCTAGGAGCAGGACAAAGGACTTGAGGTGACTGCACTGTGGTGCATCTAGGATTATCTCTGCTGCTTTCCAATATAGGGGTTGGTCAAATGTAACTACTGGGGCAAGGTGGTGTTTGGATGCCAGACCACAAATGAACTCCAGTGTTGACAGAATGCATGTTTTGTCTCCGGAGTACATGTCTATCATTGGTAAGTATCTCACTGAAGACTGCCCTGGATGTTCATCTCCCTTATGAATAATGTGCATCATCCCCTGCCAACCAGGTGCAGGCTGTTTGAAATTGAACGATAACTCCCAAAGCAGATCAACCATCTTGTTACATTCTGCGAGTCTTGGAGTGCAAACACCTCTAACTATAACAACTATAATGGTCAAAAAGAAGGCTTCAACTATGCTAGCTTGAGAGCTGGAGAGTGCAAACACCTTTAGTAAGCTATTTGTATTTGTATAGTCATTTTAAGCTCCTGGGCGCCAGTTTGGACGCCATCTTGAAAATGATGCCTTTCCGGAAGGTGTATTTTCCTAGATTTTTAGTATGTTCACAAGCATGTCTAGAGGTACCAGAATCAAGTGAAAAATCATAGTTATATATTTTTTTCTATTGAGATATATAGCCATTTTAAGCTTGGTCTGCCCCATTTTGGACGCCATCTTGAAAATTAAGCCTTTCTGGAAGGTGTATTTTCCTAGATTTTTAGTATGTTAGTGAACATGCCCAGAGGTACCAGAATCAGTTGAGAAATCCTTTGCACCATATTCTCAATTTGAGATATAGCCATTTTAATATCTCCACCGCCATCTCGGACGCCATCTTGGAAATGGCGGCTTTCGGGGCGGTCGATTTTGGTCGACTTTTAGTATGTTATTTAGCACGCCCAATACTATCGGAATCCATCGGAAAAACCTTTTGTATCAATTTGTTTTGGGTTAAGTGCTTTTTTTTCATAGATTGACTCGCCTACATAGTTAAGGTGTTCCTATAATGTTTTTCATTACATCCAATGAGCTGTAGCTCAACTTTGTACCTTTTTATATTGGCGGCTTCTACTTGGGTCTGGCTTCAGGTCAAAGTACATATTTTATATCCATAAACATATATAGACAACCATTTCATTTTATTTATTTTTCTGTTCATCCTTTATTTAACCAGGTGAAATCCCATTGAGATTGAAGATCTCTAATAATAATAATAGATTGGATTTGTAATGCACTTTTTGTTCGCTGGGATCCCAAAGTGCTACACTACATGGTTAAAACAGTTAAAAAAAATTGAATAAATAGTTATTAGTAAAACAAATAAAATAAAATACAGAATAAAAATAGAACACAGTTAATTAAAAACATAGTATAAACAGACAATTTAAAAACAAAGCGCAATAAAATTTAAATAAAAAGCTAACAGTCAAAGGCCTTTTTGAAAAGATAGGTTTTCAGGCCTGCTTTAAAAGAGTCCACGCTCTGTGGTGCCCTCAGCTGGATGGGGAGGCTGTCGTGCAGAAGGCTCGGTCACCCATGGGGCAGAGCCGGGTATTGGGGACCTGAAGGAGCAGGCTACCTGCGGATCTGAGGGTGCGGGTGAAGGATTGTGGAGTGATGAGTTCCTGAAGGTAGAGGGGTGCGTGTCCGTTTATGCAGTTATGGGTGATCGTCAGGATTTTGTAGTTGATCCGGGATGAGACGGGGAGCCACTGTGAGTGGAGGATGGGGGTTATGTGATCGTGTTTACGGACTCTCATCAGGATCCTGGCAGCGCTGTTCTGGATGTATTGCAGCTTTTGGATGCTCTTGCCAGGAATCCCGATGAAGAGTCCGTTACAGTAGTCCAGTCTTGAGGAGATAAAGGCATGGACAAGCTTCTCTGCATCTGACAGGGTTAGAATGGGACGGAGTTTTGATATGTTTTTTAGGTGATAGAATGAGGTCTTGCAGAGGTGTTTTATGTGGGTGTTGAAGGTCAGGTGGGGGTCAAATCGAACCCCCAGATTTGTGACTGAGGGGGAGAGGGGGATTACCTGGCCGTCAAAGGTGAGATGTGATATGGATGAAGACTGAACCTGGTGAGGGGTGCCAATTAGGAGTGCCTCGGTTTTCTTGCTGTTTAGTTGGAGGAAGTTGCTGTTCATCCATGCCTTTATCTCCCCAAGACAGGTGGTGAGGCATGACAGAGCTGCAGAGGGGTTTGGGGCATTTTTTTTTTTTTTTTTTTAAACTTTGGCCATTCCCCTGGCTCTTTTATGTGTTTATCACATTTATACTGTTCAAGGATGACCGACAGAAACAGGCTGAAAGGGTTCAGATGGGGGGGAAGACACTCTGGGAAAGGCACGGCTGCAGTCGGGATTCGAACTCGCTAAGCCCCAGATCCGTGACGAGCACGGTTGTCCACGGCGCTGAAATAGCGCTCGCGGTACGTGGTGAGCTACTGGAGCTCCCCTTTGGGGCCGTTTTTATGTAGAGTTGTGTGTCATCGGCATAACAATGGAAAGACATTCCATGTCTGCCGATGACACGACCGAGGGGGAGCATGTAGGTGATGAATAGAATGGGACCAAGAACCGACCCCTGCGGAACACCACAGGTGACCTCGAGCAGCCTGGACTTGTGTCCTCCCAGTGAGACATATTCTGTCCTGCCTAAGAGGTAGGACTGGAACCACTGTAGTGCATGGCTCGACAGTCCAACAGTGTTGTGGAGGCGCTCCAGGAGGATGGTGTGGTCCACGGTGTCAAACGCCGCTGTCAGATCGAGGAGGATGAGGAGTGATGGTGATCCTGCGTCAGCGGTCATTAGGAGGTCATTCGTCACCCTGAGCAGAGCTGTTTCCGTGCTGTGGGATGAGCGAAAGCCTGACTGGAACTTCTCCAACAGGGTGTTATTTTTAAGGTGGTCCTGGAGCTGGGAGGCAACTACCTTTTCCAAAACCTTGGATAGAAAGGAAAGGTTCGAGATAGGCCTGTAGTTGGCAAGAACCTCTGGGTCCAGAGTGGGCTTCTTTAGGAGGGGGCTGATGATGGCAACTTTGAGGGTGGATGGGATATGGCCAGTTTGAAGGGAGAGGTTAACAGCCTGGGTGATGATTGGGCTGATGCTGGGGATGTTTGATTTGAGCAGGGCAGTTGGAATGGGATCCAGGGTGCAGGTGGATGGTTTCATTCCTCTGAGTGTTTTTTCAATGTGGCTCTGCTGAACCTCAGTGAAACATGGAAGAGATGGCAAGCTCTCAGGTGGTGGGTTAGAGGCAGGGGGAAACAGAGAGGAAGAGCTGGGCATCAGAGAGCGGATGTTGTTTACTTTAGATCTGAAAAAGTCCATAAAGTTATTGCATCGCTCTTCTGTAGCTTCAGTGGATGAGGATGGTTGTGGCTTTTTAAAATAACACAAACTTAAAAAGACATAACCCAAGACACTGAAGGACCCCATCCATCCATCAAGCTTTTTTCCTGATATACTGCAAAGAATCCTGGGTAAAGAACTGTTGGCTAGCCCTCCGGAATGTTATAGAGCCCACCACGCTAACATGGCTAAACCGCCAAAATGACAGAGAGGCAGAGAACTATAATTATACGGATCCATAAATTACAGCTAAAGGAACTAATCATCCGGGATGCCCAGGCTAGAAAAGGCAAGTCGTACAAAGGCCACTGCATTGCTATTTACGAAGACTACCCACGGGAGATCATGGCTCAACGTGGAGAATACAGAGGCCATGTCGGAGTTATGGCGGATGGGCTACAGACCGACACTACTATTCCCAGCCAGGCTAACTATCGTAACCAAACAAGGGACGTGAAAGAAGCTTGGGTCGGTTGCCGAAGCAGAGGACTACCTAAAGGAAGTGCGGGGGAACCCAGAAGCTACCGAAGATGTTTGCTAACAACGTGGTTGTCGAACATGTCTACAGTTAGGCCAAGCTAAGTTGGCCATGCTCTGAGACTTTCATTTCTCGATCCTTGCTTGGCGGCTTTGGTATGTTGACATACACTAATTTGGAACACAGGTGGTTTAAATACACCACATAAACGCACCAGTGTGCTGGGTCTGCTGAAAAGAAAAATAATAGATTTAGCTCTATTAAATGAAACCCACCTTATGAAGACTGATGTGGCGAGATTAGACAACCGATTTGATCATGTAATATCCTCCTCCGCGAACAACAAGATGCGAGGTGTCGCCATTGTGACGAGATGTAATTTAGATATTAAGGTGTTGGATGTTTTGGCTGATGCAGAGGGAAGGATAACAATGGCAAAAGTTGAATTCTCTAACAGGAAAATCGCATTAATTTCGATATGCTCTGAAACATATTTGACGCATATCTTTATAAGACAATCACTAGGATAATGTTGGAACTCCATGACTACGCCTTTTATTGTGGGGGGCGATTTTAATACGTGTTGGGACTCAACGATTGACAGATCCGGAATCTCAGAGACACACGATCAAAAGCAATCCTCTGCTTCCCTTCGGGCCTGGGCCCGCGATACTGGCCTAACTGACCCATGGCGCCTAGTTAACCCTACCTTAACTCATTGAACGCCAAAAACTAGTATTCTCGTTTTTCAAAGCCAACCGTTGGCCGCCGAAAACGTAAATACTTTTTTTTTTATATATATATTTTTTATTATTATTATTCTAAACAGTCCGTCGGACCTTCTTGTGTGAGCTCTGTGTGAATTGGAATTGAAATGACGATCGAATCCCGATAGGTGGCAGTATCGCCTACCTTTTGAACTGGGCTAGTTTACTGTGGGGAAGGGGGTTGCTCACTCACTGCTGGCCAGAGTCGTCGTAGCCACTAGCCTGCGGACTGTCTATGCAATGGCGAGCGAACTATTGGAGATTATTATGAAGAGGACAAAACGATCACACTTATGGATGATAAGGTGCGTTTTCACCAGACTACATTGGACTCAGCACTTCTGGTAAATCAGAAAAATACTATAGTCAAACCGGCCGAGCATGTAACATCTGTTACCGCTCCACGGTAGTCGCCGACACTAGAGTTGAGAGCACTCCAGACTAGGGCCAACTAACGTTCGGCAATGACGATCGCCTAGACGAGCAAACTATTGGACATTATTATGAAGAGGACAAACGGTGACGATCCATCCATAGCATAAGGTGCGTTTTCACCAGTCTATGTTGGATTCTAGTATTTTCAAACAGGCTGTTTGGATGTAATGATAACGTTATCTGTTGGCCGCTGCCAGGGCGTTATTTATTGTTCTGACCCAAGACACTTCGGAGCAAGAGTGGACAGGGTTTTGGTGGACCTGCTGACGAAGGTAACGTCTATTTTACCAAACCCCATCATAAAACATGCCTTTGTAATGATCCCAGCGTCAGAAAACAATTCCGGGACCCCCCCCCCCCCCCCCCCCCCCCCCATGGTTTGAGAATCATTCTACTATGGTCATGTTACCTTTGACCTGCAAATAATATAGGTGGCAGGTGAGCAACCTGCATGAAATGCGCATATGCGCACAAAACACGTCATATCTCGCGTTCCAGGAAACGGAACTGAATTATTTTGAAACGGGGCGATTTTTTGCATGGGATAGCGCAGGAACGAAGGTATGTATGTAGAACTAAATGGTTTTTCCCCTGTTGGAGTATACATATTTCCTGAGCCATACTATTGTCTCCATAGCTATAATATAGAATATACGATGGGTCTGCAAACATCGTGAAAATGGTCAAAAAACGCTGGCGCCAGGGAGTACAGATGGAAAAACTGCGTGGCAGTCAAAGAGTTAAAGGACGTTTCCTGTTTCTCTGCCAGACATAAGATATTTTCCAGGATTGACTACTTGTTCTCTTCTCCCAATCTCTTCGACAGCTTTGATGTCTCTTTATTACCCATGGCTTTCTCCGATCATAAAGGTATCTCTTTCACAGCTTTGTTTGGTAAACTGACCACAAGAGCCCCCAGGTGGCGATTTAACTCTTCGCTACTAAAAAACAAAGACTTCTGTACCGAATTAAAAGAAAAACTCACGGGCAGCTAGGTGGTGTAGTGGGCAAGGCGCTCGCCATCAACGCTGGAGACGCTGGGTTCGAATCCAGCTCTCGGCGTTGCTATCAGCTTGGCTGGTCGTTCATACTAACACAATTGGCAGTGTTAGGGGTGGGAAAGCTGATGGGTGGGTCCTGGGCGTTGTGGACAGCGACCCTTACAATTCGGTCGGGGCGCCTGCACAGCGAGGGTAGGATCTGGAGGGAGGTAGTGTGACCTTCCACACGTTACACTCTCCCGGTGAGAATCTGCGCTGCCAGGCTGGCTGCCGGCTGGCTGCACATGCGTCGGAGGAAAGCATGTGACAGTCTCCGGCCTCCCGGACCAACAGTAGGGGGGAGTGCGCAACAACCAGGAAGGGGGTTGGGAATTGGCATAACGACTAACAGTGGGATGGGAGAAAAATCGGATAATAAAAAAAAATAAAACTCACAATTTTTGGGAATTACTGTTAACACAGTAAAGGATTCTAGAATATTATGGATCTCGGTGAAGGGATTTATCAGAAGCCACACCACCCTTTTCGCATCCAACTTACGTAAAGCACGGTTATCTAAACTTAAAAAACTAGAAACTTTATATGCTGATCTATACACTTCGCTCCAATCTAACTACAATGAACAGACGAATACACAGCGGACAATTGTTAAAAAGGAGATAAACTATTCTTAGACTGTGTTCCAAATTTTTTATGCACAGAACGAGACAGAATTACTACTTCCATGGTGCTAGAACTTGTCATTTACTCTCAATGAGAATCCGTGCTAATGATCAGTTTTCCGATATCCCTTCAATCAGAACCCAACAGGGGGAGTTAACAACAGACTCAAAGAAGATTAATGACACCTTTTAGATAATTTTATTTCCATTTATATAGTTCAGAAGTCACTTTTGATCAATCTAAATTTGAGGCGTTTACCAGCGGTCATGAGCTACCGAGGATGTCCGAGGAGGGGGCCGGGCAGTTGGGGAGGCCAATCACTCTGGTAGAACTCAGAGACGCAATTGCTGAGATGCAGAAGGGCAAAGCACCCGGATGGGATGGAATTCCACCCGAACTATACCTAGCGTTCTAGGGGGACTGTACATTGGAGGTGGGTGGGGGGTGGGGGGGGGGCTGTCTCAGTCTCGAGGTCTTCTAGATAGGGCTGTCCTTTGAGTCCCGGACTTTTCACGCTATCCCTGGAACCATTAGCTCAATTTATAAGAGAAACAGAAGAAATTGTCCCTATAACAATCAAAGATACCCCTCACAAAATTGCTCTTTATGCGGACGATTTACTGATCTTTATGCAGCACTCCTCCAAATCGGCCACAAACTTACTTGGGATAATTGACGAATTTGGTGAACTATTAGGCTTCAAAATCAACTGGCCCAAATCCCTTTGTCTACCCCTTTAATGAGTTGGCCAGAGCTGTGGACATCCCCATAGTTGGACATTTCAAATACCTCGGCATCGAGATTTTTCCCACCTTGAGTCAGACTGTTAGACACAATTATACAGGCATGTACAACAAAATACTTCAGGATCTCAACAGATGGTCGAGCCTCCCCAACTTGCTACAAGCCCTAGCATCGATTATCAAAATGAACGTACTACCCAGAATAAACTTGGTTAGCTCAATGCTCCCCCCCCCAAATCTACTACTGCCGCAAAATACAATCTACAATATCTAAATTCATTTGGAACAACAAGCGGCCGAGAATCAAAAGAACCACCACTTGGCGTAGGAAACAGGACGGGGGTCTAGCAATCTATTTCTGGTCCTTCTCATTGACCAGATTGGGCGCCAACCATTAACCCTTTCACTGCTACACTACAGAAGGTTAACCCTTTCACTACCACACTACAGAAGGTTAACATTTTACTACCACACTACAGACGGTGTGGTAGTGAAAGGTTAATCGTCTGTAGTGTGGTAGTGAAAGGGTTAACCGTCTGTAGTGTGGTCGTGAAAGGGTTAACCGTCTGTATATATATACGTTTTTGGATTGTTTTTCCTTTTTTTCGATTTTAATATTCTATTCAATGTCACAGACCTGTATGTTGCCGTAAAAAGGCATACTGGGACTCCGAGGGTGCAGTACCGGCCAGATGCTGCTAGTAGGCAGTATCGAGAGTGCAGTAAACACTGTTCCAGACCGGGTGTTGGGTTTAAACCGCTCTGGGCGCAGTTTTTTAGTACAGGTAAGCCTAGGGCTTCACTTGATCGCATTGAATCGTTTTCGGGACAATCGATGCATGTGTTGTGCTGGATTATGTCGTGGACCAGATGGACATCAGATGGACCAGGTGCCGATCAAACAATTGGAATATTCTTTTTGGAATACCCCTGACCACAGATAAGGACTATCTGATGTCAATTTCAGCCTGATCCAACAATGTTTTCATAATAATAATGAATGCCGTTACTGGCAGTCAAAGCATCAGAAACGACCCCCCCCCCCCTTTCATGCATTCATGATGAAACATAATACCTAATATTATATACATTTGATTTGTAAATAGTAGCGTGTCCAGGGACGAAACGCCAATGCTTTCAGTAGAATTCACGTTGCGCCCTATATCCAGCCTCCCAGGAATTAGCCCGGATCATTCCGAAATTATACTTATATTCACCACGGCATAACGCGCAAACGTATTCATGAAAAGATTTTTTTTGCATCTTGGACAGAAGATAGTTACTGTCAAATGACCATAGTATTGTATCCATAGCTATAATATAGAATATAGATATAGCTCTACAAACAATGTGACGCTTTAACAGCGTGGCCTAGCTAGAACAGGATGGGGAATATCCTCTGCCCTGAATGAGTTACCGTAACTGGTTTGATCCCGAGATTGCTGTGTCATGGCACCCCTTGGAGGAGGCAACAGTCTATCCACAAAGACTACAAGATATAATATATTCCAACTAAGGCTGTCAAAGTTAACGCACAATTCTGTTAACGCCATTATTTTTTTTAACGCGCGATTAACGTTTTCGAAAATTATTATATTTCTTTTACTTTTTATTAATTTTTTTATTTTTTTTACTAGACTTCACTCAGGTGTATTATTGATACTCTCATTGATACCATGTTTGTTTCTTACTCAAAGTGTGTGTGTGTGTGTGTGTGTGTGTGAGATGGAGAGATGAGGAAGGGGCAAGAGAGAAAGAGAGCTGGGAGAGTGCGTGTGTGTGTGAGAGAGAGAGAGAGGGGCAGCGATGCAGTGGTGGTAGGACGCGGTTACACGCCGTTGTAGCAGATCACTGAGGCAGAAGTGCGCGCGGATGTGCATGCACGCACACAAAAATGTGTTCACAATTGTCACTGGACTCGTCGCGCCGTGCGGCAAGTACCCGGCCGGCACTTATCACCTAGACTTTGCATAATAATAGGATACCGATAGCATAACAACAAGAAGAGCCAAACCAAAATACAAGCCCTGTACCAATTGGTGGGGGGTTGCTTGATGTGTGGTCCCGACTGGAAGGATGAGACATTAAGTTGTGCTTCAGTCAGAAGGAAACGGTCCTTCTGTAAACTAACTCTAAGTTACATTGTTAATTTAGTTTGTATTAACTTTTCTAGTTTGTTAATTCAATTAAAGAAATTGTAACTACAATTACATTTAAAACATTGTTATGCATAATAATCATCTGTTCTGTGCGCAACCGAGGGAACATGTATGCGCGGGAGCGCGCGTGCATGTGGCGTTTGGGCAGTTCCCATATTACGACTGCACCACTGGAGAGGGGGTATGTGAGTCTTCAGCCCTTGTGTGGGTGAATGTAACACGTTCTTAACGTTTTCTTTCCCCTCTTATTTCATGCATACTTTATTCATTGTTTTAGATTTTTATTTTCTTAAATTATTTTGTGCATCACTCTGTTTTGAATTTGATGCAAATTTGCAATGCATGAGGGTCATCCTTTTGTGTTAAATGGCTGCATAAAGCAAGCATTTGTTGACTCCTGTTGATAAGAGTATTAAAACTTGAAAAAGATTTCATTTTTGTGATTAATTGCAAGTTAACTATGGACAATTATGCGATTAATCAGATTAAATATTTTAATCAATTGACAGCACTAATTCCAACACCTCGATTAGAAAATGCCAATTATGATTTGGTCCTATCATCTCCCATGTTATTCAGACATGGCGTAACGCACAGAGATCTTGTACCATCAAATGCCTGTGGCACCTCGACTCCCCAATATATAGGGATGGGAATTGATAAGATTTTATCGATACGATTCCATTATCGATACGATTCTTTATCGATTCCCTTATCGATTCCTGATCAATTTATAATTTAAATAAATAAATTGGAAATGCAACAGAACTAAGCTGGTTAGAATAGCAAGATGCAACTTGACATTTTTGATTTATTGTTGAGCCCCCCTGTCAGAAAAATACAAAAACTGTAAAAAATGTATTAACTATTGTGGTGACCTATATTAAGAGACATTCACCGAGGTGGGCTTGTGCCTTTAAGAGTGTGGGTTTTACTGTTTAGGGGACAGGTTAAATACCACTTCCGGTTCCGGGTTAACTTTGTTGTTATTTGTAAATGCTATGTGAGTGAGAAGTAAAGTACCTCAACTCGAACCACGTCTCTGGCTCGCTACTTTCTTATCGCCACATTGGTGACCCTGTGAAGAACATTTGTAACGTTAACAGCATTTAGCGTTATGTCTGAAAACAACGGCGTCGCGCAACCGCAAGCACCCGCACCGAATGCTAACGATGCTAACATGCTACAAGCGAACATTTACGCTGAGACCGTCAAGTTGCCCGACTTTTGGCAGCATAATCCCCGGCCGTGGTTTCAACACGTCGAAGCCCAATTCCAGCTGAGAGGAATAACACAAGATCTAACTAAGTACTTCCATGTTGTGGCGGCGTTGGATGCTTCAACGACGGCACGGGCGATGATGCTGTTGGAGGATCCGCCGGCAGCTGACAAGTACAATGCGCTAAAGACATTCCTTCTGAAGCTGTATGAGCTGTCGGAACTGGAGAAAGCGGACCGCCTGCTGTCCCTCAACGGCCTCGGCGATGGCAAACCGTCGGAGTTGATGGAAAAAATGCTGGCTGTACTGGGATCAGCTGATCCCTCTTTTCTATTTACTCACATTTTCTTGCGACAGCTTCCAGTGCCTGTGCGCACAGCACTGGCGAGTTCCCTCCTCTCCTCCACCAAGGACTATCGCGGCCTGGCTGCAGAAGCAGACAGGGTTTTCCTGGCCAACAGGCAGCAGCAGTTTGTCCATGCGCTGCTGCCCCACCAGGGCACCTCTGCCCCACCACTGGAGGCCTATACAGACACCGCGGCTGCGGTGACAGCCCGACGCCAACCCGACGATGGGCTCTGCTATTACCATGCCAGGTTTGGGGACAGGGCCAAGCAGTGTCGCAAGCCATGCAGTTTCAAGGGGCAGGGAAACGCCAGGGCCGGCGCTCATTAGTGGCTGTGGGTGCCGGCCATGACTGCAAGCTATTGTTTATCACCGACTCCTTGTCTGGCCGGCGGCTGCTGGTGGACTCGGGCGCGCAACGCAGCATCCTGCCGGCACAGGGCGTGGACACCATGGACGGCAGACACGGGCCCCAGATGGACGCAGCGAACGGTACGCCCATACGTACCTACGGCACCAGGTATGTGGAGGTGTGTTTTGGGGGGCGCCGTTTCGGCTGGGGTTTTGTGATGGCTGCGGTGTCCACGCCGCTCCTGGGAGCAGACTTCCTCTGTGCTTTCAGTCTGTTGGTAGATGTGAAAAACTGTCGCTTGATCGATGCCCTCTCTTTTTCCTCTTACCCCTGCACGCTTGGAGCGGTGGGGGGGGGCGGAGCTCTCTGCCTGTTGAACACACTTGCCACCGGGGACCCGTATGAACGCCTGCTCGCTGGGTTCCCTGACCTCACCACACCCACGTTCTCATCTGCAGTGGCCAAACACGGTGTGGAACACCATATTACCACAGAGGGCCCCCCAGTCTATGCCCGGGCCCGGCGCCTCGACTCAGCCAAGCTGGCAATCGCCAGGGGGGAGTTTTTCACCATGGAGCGACTTGGCATTGTGCGCCGCTCGAACAGCCCGTGGGCTTCTCCATTACACATGGTTACAAAGGCTGGCGGAGGTTGGCGCCCCTGCGGCGATTTCCGTCGCCTTAATAACGCCACAACCCCCGACCGGTACCCTGTTCCGCACAGACAGGACTTCTCTACCCACCTGGCAGGGGCTGTCATCTTCTCCAAGGTGGACCTGGTGCATGGTTACCACCAGGTGCCGGTCCATCCACGGGATGTGCCAAAGACGGCTGTCATTACACCCTTTGGGCTTTTTGAATTCCTAAGAATGCCTTTCGGGCTCATGGGGGCGGCGCAGACGTTTCAGCGCCTAATGGACTCTGTGCTCCAGGACATGCTGTTTTTGTTTGTATACTTGGATGACATTCTTATAGCCAGTACGTCCATAGAGGAGCACATGACACACCTCCAGCAGCTGTTTGAGCGGCTCAGTAAACACGGCCTCATCATAAACCCAACCAAGTGCCAGTTCGGGCAGTCCATCACTTTCCTCGGACACCATGTCGCTCCACAGGGAGCCACCCCACTCCCCGCCAGGGTGGAGGCCGTTGCCAGTTTTCCTCGTCCCCGCACCGTACGGGCTCTAGAGGAGTTCCTGGGCATGGTGAACTTTTACAACCGGTTCCTTCCCCACTGCTGCCCACCTCATATGGCCCTTGTACGAGGCCCTGCGGGGCAAGGTGCCCAAGGACGAGTTAGACTGGTCCTCGGGGATGGACAGCGCTTTTGGGGCTGCCAAGACCGCGCTAGCCAACGCTGCTCTGCTGGCGCACCCCTCTCCCACTGCCCCGGTCGCCCTCACGACAGACGCCTCTGACTATGCAGTGGGGGCGGTGTGCGAGCAGTGGGTGGGCGGTGCCTGGCAGCCACTGGCCTTTTTTAGCAAACAGCTCCGCGACAACGAGCGTAAGTACAGTACTTTCGACAGGGAACTGCTGGGTCTGTTCCTCGCCACCAGGCACTTTAGATTCCTGTTGGAAGGCCGCCAGTTCACTGCCTTTGTGGACCACAAGCCGCTAACGTTCTCCATGGCCAAGACCTCTGAGCCGTGGTCGGGACGTCAGCAGCGGCAGCTATCGGCGATCTCCGAGTTAACCACGGACATTCAGCACGTGGCGGGCAAGGACAACTTTGTCGCCGACTGCCTCTCTCGGGCGGTCATCGGGTCCGTCCACTTGGGACTCGATTATGCCGCCATGGCGGCAGACCAAGCCACGGACTCAGACATTCAAGCCTATCGGACGGGTCCTACCGCACTGCAGCTGGAGGATGTGGTGTTCGACACAGCTAACGCCACTCTCCTCTGCGACATCTCCACTGGCCAACCGCGCCCTATGGTGCCTACGGCCTGGCGGCGCCGGGTTTTTAACATGATCCACAGCCTTTCCCACCCAGGTGTGAAGGCCTCGACTAAGCTGGTGGGGGTCAAGTTTGTGTGGCCTGGCCTCCGGAAGGATGTTAGGACCTGGGCTAGCTCATGTGTGGCGTGCCAGCGTGCCAAAGTGCACCGCCATACCAAAGCCCCTTTGGCACCGTTTATAGTGCCGCAGAGGCGCTTCGACCATGTGAATGTGGACCTGGTGGGCCCCCTGCCCCCCTCCCATGGATATACTCACCTCCTCACCATGGTGGACAGGACCACCAGGTGGCCGGAGGCTGTTCCACTGTCCTCCACTACGGCAGCGGAGGTGGCCCGGGCGTTCATCGGCTGCTGGGTGGCCCGTTTTGGCACACCGGGGGACATCACAAGCGACAGGGGCCCCCAGTTCACTTCGGAGCTCTGGACTGCAGTTGCGGAGCACCTGGGGGTGAAGATCCACCGCACTACGGCGTACAACCCGCAGGGCAACGGACTTTGCGAGCGGTTCCATAGGGACATGAAGGCCGCTCTTCGGGCTGCCCTTACGGATGGCGACTGGGTTGACCGCCTCCCGTGGGTCTTGCTTGGTCTTCGTTCTGCCCCCAAAGAGGACCTCCAGGCCTCGTCCGCCGAGCTGGTGTACGGCCAGCCGCTGCGGGTCCCTGGGGAGTTTCTTCCGGAGGCCACAGCGTCCTGGTCCGTCGCCTCCCATCGAACAGTGTCCCGGGGTGTTGCCAATGCCCTTATTCCCATTCCAACATCCCGCCACTGCCTTCCCCAGTCCTACGTCCCCAGGGACCTGCCATTGGCCAAATATGTTTTCATCCGGCACGACAGCCATCGGACCCCGCTGCAGCCCCCTTATGACGGGCCTTTCCGTGTCCTGGAGGCAGGCACTAAAAACTTTGTTGTGGACATGGGAGGCAGGCCAGAGCGGGTCACTATAGACCGTCTTAAGCCTGCTCACTTGGACAAGGACGAACCAGTTAAGTTGGCCCTGCCCCCGCGGCGGGGGCGCCCCCCGGTTTCGGCTCAGACCCCTGCCCTATCCTCTGTACCGGCCTTGGCCCCTTCCGGGGCCCGGCCGCTGGTCCCGCTTATCTCCCTTAATCCCCCTCTGGTTAAGCGCAGTCGGTTCGGCCGCTTGATCCGTCCCCCTCCTGATGTGGAGGGGGGGGGGGGCATCCGCGGGGGGGCGGGGACGCTCTCTCATTGACGGTACACAGTGTGAGAAGAGCATTTATGCAGGTGAACACCAGGAAGGCTGCTGGCCCAGATGGAATAACAGGACGCATACTTAAGTCCTGTGCCAACCAGCTTGCCCCTGTGTTCACCGCCATATTTAATCAATCCCTGGCGGAGTCGGTGGTCCCTGCCTGCTTCAAGTTGTCTACCATCATCCCTGTACCGAAGAAACCCTCCCCAACATGTCCAAATGACTACAGACCGGTGGCACTCAAGTTCTTTAATCAAGTTCTTTAATAGTTGTCATACAGAAGTACAGAATACTTTCATACAAAATGCTTCTTACTGTTACGCTCCAGAGACTGTGCTAGACAAGATAGTATCAAATAACATAATAACATAATATAGCATGTAATTTAGAAGAAGAAAAATGAGGTCACGGTGTTCGGTATAGACATATGTACAATGTTCTGAGTTACCATATAATATACAATACTATGCAGTGTACTAATGTACAGTACTATCTAGTGCAAAGCAGAAATGGGATGAGGTACAATTTTAGGTACAATTTACAGTAAGGTGTACGAGTTGTAGTGCAATCCTTCACCCATAAATATAAAGTGTGGGGAGTGGGTGCTACAGTGTGTTTGTTTAAAGTGGGTGCTACAGTGTGTTTGTTTAAAGTGAGTGTGTGCGTGTGGATGTGTGTGCTATGTGCGTTTGGTGGTTGTTGTTGTGTAGTGTTCATTCATTGTTCGTTTAGCAGCCTGATGGCCTGGGGATAGAAGCTTGCCCGCTTCTATCATGATCACCTCTGTGGTCATGAAATGTTTTGAGAGGCTGGTCAAGGACTACATTTGTGCCTCCCTCCCCAGTGATATGGACCCTATGCAATTTGCATACAGGACAAACCGGTCCACTGACGACGCGGTCTCCCAGGTACTGCACAGCACCCTCTCCCACCTTGACCGTCAGAAGGGGGGCTATGTGAGACTGTTGTTCATTGACTACAGCTCAGCGTTCAACACCATAGTCCCCACCAGACTGGTGGACAAGCTGATCGAGCTGGGTCTGAGCTCCGCCCTGAGCGCCTGGGTACTGGACTTTCTGAGTGAAAGACCCCAGGCGGTCAGGGTGGGGGGTCAGACCTCCAACACCATCACCCTGAGCATCGGGTCCCCCCAGGGCTGTGTTCTAAGCCCCCTGCTGTACTCACTCTACACACACGACTGTGTGGCCAAGTTCAGCTCCAACTCCATAGTGAAGTTCGCAGACGACACGGTGGTGGTGGGGCTGATCTCGGACAACGACGAGAAGGCCTACCGGGAGGAGGTTGAGGTACTGGAACGCTGGTGCCAGGACAACAGCCTGCTCCTGAACATTGGTAAAACCAAGGAGCTGATCGTGGATTATAGGAGAGGACAGCAGGAGACACACACACCACTGATGATTAACGGGGCTACCGTGGACAGGGTGAGCAGCTTTAAGTACCTGGGGGTCCACATCTCAGAGGATCTGACATGGTCAACACACATAGACACAGTAGTAAAGAAGGCGAAACAGCGCCTCTACCACCTGAGACAGTTAAGGAAGTTCAGAGTATCGGGGAAGATACTCCAGTCCTTCTACTCAGGAGCTGTAGAGAGCATCTTGACCGGAAACATCACTGCCTGGTATGGAAACAGCACGGCACAAGACAAGAAGGCCCTACAGAGAGTGGTGCGCTCAGCCGAGCGTACCACGGGTATTGCACTACCTCCCCTGCAGGTTCTATACAACAAGAGGTGCAAATCCAGAGCCTGCAGGATAATGAAAGACCCTCACCACCCCAATAACAGCCTGTTCCAGCTGCTGAGGTCAGGCAGACGCCTGCGAACCCCAGCTACTAGGACAGAACGGCTTAGGCTCAGCTTCTTCCCCCAGGCCATCAGAGTCCTGAACAATGAACATTGAGTACCACTGTAACACTTTAGCATGAGCGGGCACACACTCAGGCCGCACGCACCCTCACTTATTGCCAAAAGGAAAGGCCACTTTAAATTAGTATTAGCAACAGTAACAGTGTATTGCACTACTATTGCTACTACTGTTAACTGTCAACTGTTACCCGTCATTGCACAAATTTATTGTTACCTGCTACCTGTTATTGCACAATTTTATTGCACAAATTTTTTGTATTGGATTCTATTATATGTTATATGTTGTACCAATTGCACATCGTTGCGGGCAAGACCACCCGCATTTCATTGTATATCCGTATGCCGTGACAAATAAAACTCTTGACTTGACTTGACTCCACGTTGACTATTTCGTGCTGTGATCTGTTCACTGATGGACTGTTCACTGGCTATTAATTAGTTGCAGTTTTTGTATTGGTGAATTCTTGGGGGGGCCTGTGTGGTGACCTATATTAAGAGACATTCACCGAGGTGGGCTTGTGCCTTTAAGAGTGTGGGTTTTACTGTTTAGGGGACAGGTTAAATACCACTTCCGGTTCCGGGTTAACTTTGTTGTTATTTGTAAATGCTATGTGAGTGAGAAGTAAAGTACCTCAACTCGAACCACGTCTCTGGCTCGCTACTTTCTTATCGCCACACTATACTGTATAGTATACACTTAAATAAAATAATGTATTTGAGATTCTCTTAAACTAATTTAATCTATTGAACTGTAGTTGCATTCAACAGGTCGTTATTGCAAAAGAGAATTCTTTATCAATAACCTACCTGTATAAATAAAGGTTAAAAGTAAAAAACATGACTGACACATAAGTAACATGACATCTAGGAAAGCAATTCACCTACCAAAATTCTGAGGCTTCTACCTCCTCTGATGTTGCGCGCGAGTACACACACACATGCGCATACACACACACGGCTCCCTCCCCCGAGAGCCCCCACCCGTGCCAGCTCAGTGTTCTCTCTCTGTCTCTCTCTGTCATCATGAGCATGGCTATTTTAGCTAGCTAGCCGCTAACGTTAGTTTACCACGTAAATTAATGACTTAACTAGGATGCAAAGCACTTTCACTTTTCACTGCACATAGAAACAGCGGGAGCAATTTCGAGCCCTTTAGGTTTTCCTAGTCAAGGAATCAAATAGTCTGCTATGGTTGGCTGCATGCGTGGTGCTAACGTTATTGTTTTAAAATGCGCAACTGTAGGAAAAACATGGCATCGATAAGAGGAATCGATAGTCCTGTTTTTTGGGTTGGATGGCAGAGATGGGTGGACTCTCCTATGGTGTTCTGACCTGCTGCGCTTCGCCTAAATAATTGTATGGATGTACCGGTATATACATTATTTATATTATACTGCTTTACCGAATAAATTTTATTTGACTTAATTTTATTGTCCTGTCATTGCAATAAGTTACTGTCCTGTGATGTCTTGTGTATTATTATTATTTCTGTATTGTGTTGTGTCTTGTTTCATGTGAAAATGAGGAAAAAATAATAAAATGATCACAATTTTCTTTTAATCTTGTCGGAGACGTATGTTTAGGTAAAACTTTAGGCAGATAAGAGAATGTTTACAAGCAAGCCACCATTTCAAGGACTCATGTTTTTTTCCCGTGTGACATCATATAAAAATGGTCCAAATGACTCGTTTTAACCCTTTCACAACCACACTACAGACGACCTTGTGTGTGTGTGTACACACCCTCAAGACCCCTACGCTCTGCCTCTTCTGGATGGCTCAGACCCACTCCTATCCAAGCTCCGGTGGACAATGGTGGAACAAACTTCCCACCACAGTCAGGACAACCGAAACCTGCCCAGTTTTCTGCCGTTGACACACAAAAAAACTTCACATTTCTTCAATCAATATCTGAATTAAAGAAGGAAAAAAACAAAAACGACTAACCTTTGTACCGTCTTTTACTAGTATGCTACTAAGGAATCTATCTTGCCTATATTACTACCTACTCTGTTAATATGTCTATACTACTATGCACTCAAGACTGTAGCACCCAAGGTCAACACTGTTTTACCAACAATGTAACTTACCCTTAGCTGCCAGAGTTGTACATACCCTTCCTGCTGACCTGGATAAAAGAGTAAGCTAAAATGACTAAATGTAAAATGTACCCAGTACGCACACAAGCACTGAAAAAACTAGTTTCTCACTATACCTTTTTTATAATTTTTTACTGTATTGCCAACAACAATGCAATATGACAGTACAGACTAAATAAAATAAAGTAAACACTTAAAAATAAATAACATTGAGATTGGGTCCCTCCTCAGGTGCGGCTGGGTAGCGCAGTGGAGAATGCACTCACCTACCATTGCAGAGACTCTGGGTTCGAATCCAGCTGACCGGCTTGGTCAGTCGTCCCTACTAACACAATTGGCAGTGTTAGCGGGTGGGAAGCCGGCGGGGTATGTGTGTGTCCTGGTCGTTGGTTCCTACTGGTCGGTCGGGGCGCCTGTTCAGCAGGGAGGGGATCGGGGGGGAAATAGCGTGAACCTCTGCATACGTTACATTCCCCCAGTGAGACTCCTCGCGGTCAGGTGAAAAGAAGCGGCTGGCTGACTCCACATGTATCGGAGGAGGCATGTGGTAGTCTTCACTCTCCCTAGGCCGACAGTGGGGCAATGCGCGCAACGACCAGGAAGGGAATTGGCATAACGACTAAATTGGGATGGGAGAAAAATACAGAAAAAAGTGAGAACAAAAGAAAATTGATAAAAAATTAAGATTGGGTCCCTCCTCCAAAGCATTCCCGCCTACACAAATATACCTACATATTTCTACCTCTATATATATATATATATATATACATACCCATAATACAAACATGTATATTTCCCTCCATCCTGTCTCAAAGCAGTGTGTCCCAAGCCTACCCAAGATAGCTAATAATTGACCTCCATCTCCTCTCAAAGAGAGGCATCTTCAGCTGTAGCTAGGCTGTCATGTGTTCCATCGTATATACGTACATGTTTAACCTTCTGTACCCATTGAGCAATCGTGGGGGGCTCAGGTTTCATCCAATTAATAGTAATACATTTTTTTGCAATCATCAATAAGATATGTAGTATATAGTACTGATCCGTGTCCAACACTCGTTCACGCTATATTTCTAACAGAGACAACATTGGGTCCATGGGAATGTCCGTCTCACTATACCTTTTAATCACACCGATTCACCCGACTGCTGTCATATGTCCGCTGTGTCCGATTGGCTTGTGTCCTTGTGTTTGCACAGGAAGGAGAGAACAACGACAAGTTCTACACTCACCCTCGAAACCCCAAAGCTCTGGCAGCGTATCTGTTTGCCCACAACCACCTGTTCTACATGATGGAGCTGTTGACGGGCCTGCTGCTGATGGTGCTGTCTCTGTGTGAGGCTCCTGCCGTTCCCTCCTTACGCCTGGACGTCTATGTGAGTGGACACACACACACACACACACACACTAGGGCTGCTCGATTATGGCAAAGATTATAAGCACGATTATCTTTGATTTGATATTGAAATCAGAATTATTAAACACGATTAACTCATTGATTTGAGCATTATAAGATAAGATATTCCTCTTTTGACAAGAATGCAATGCAGCATGTGGCACAATAATCACTTTATCTCAATTATCTTGTTTGAAACTCAGTTAATCGCCCAGCCCTAAAACACACACACACATTTGAATGATTCATTTATGTGATTAATATGATTAATATGTACATAATTACAAACATACAAAGGGGACATAAGCATTGTAGATAAAGGGTAGTAGCAAACGGATAAAGAGATAGCGGTTTACATAACGTGCTCAATTGAAAAACCAGGTTGTATTTAACAAAAGTATGCAGATAGTATAATCGTAGACTGTATCTACTTCAACACACATCGGGGCAACAGTGGCTCAGGAGGTAGAGCGGTCGAAGGTTCCGGTTTGATTCCAGCAGTCCTTGAGCAAGACACTTAACCCCTGCTCCCGATGAGTAGGTTGGCACGGTTGCCTCTGCTATCAGTTTGTATGAATGTGTGAGTGAATGTGACTATGTGAGGCATAAGTTGTAAAGCACTTTGGATAAGAGTGCTATATAAATGCAGTCCATTATATCTACAGGTCCACGCCACTCTGGAGCTGTTGGCCTTGGTTATGGTGGCCTTTGAACTATGTATGAAGGTACGCTGGCTGGGTTTCCATACTTTCCTACGGCACAAGAGGACCATGGTGAAGGTACGGTAATAGACGTGGATCTGCTACTTTTAAACCTTTCAGATGTATGAGACTTTGCATGTAAGACTGAACGTTCTAATGACAATGTCTCAACGGCTACTGGGAAGAAGATCGAGAAGATTTCCCCCCAAAACACAAGAGGTTTAAATGCCTCAAGATGACGTTGATTAGGGTGCTAACATTGATTTCCACTCTGAAATGTATTTAATTTTTTATTTAATTTTATGTTTTTATTTTCTCTTTTTCAAAACATACATAGAACAAGACATTACAATACAATAGATGTACGGTAATAATAATAGACACTAACAACAATAACACTAACAATAATAACAACAGAAATGATAGTAAAAATAATAAAGACATAATATAAACTATAAAAATACATTATCAAACATGACAAAAGACAAACAACAAAGACATGGCTCAAATATTCACATGTTGTACTGTATATACAGCAGAAGTGGCGATTAGGGAGTCAACTCCTGGCCCACGATAGCACCCAGTGTACTGATAAACTGTGTGTGTGGAGTGTGTACGTTTATTTTGTATATGTGTGTTTTATATGTGTGCGTTTAGTATGGATGTGTGTTTTATGTGTGCATGTTTTATATGTGCACGTGTTTCGTGTGTGTGTGTGCGAACAGGCATGTACTTCTAAGTACATTATGATACCTTCTGCAACGACCCAAAGCATCTACACACAAGACATTAGTGATCTCTAGGGAGGCTAAGAGTAATGGGGAAATCCGGCGAGTACAGTGGTGGATAGCGCAGGTCCAATATGAGATAGATATGGGTCCCATATTTCATAAAAAGTGTCCAACTTGGAGTGCAGCATACACGTCATGTATTCACAAGGAATACATTCCATAATAATGTTGAATTGATTGATTGATTGAAAACTTTATTAACAGATTGCAGAATGGGTACAATACAGTACAGCGCAATACACACAATTGTTAAGGGGATGCAGACCAGAGAAAGACTTTCGTCTTGTTTACATCAGGGTCCCCCATTTTCAATTCATCAGGACATATATGACATACATGACATACAGATAGACAGTACTGCTACATCTATACATTTATGACATACCAGATTTGCAAATACAGTACTGTTTGTGATACAAAAAGAGTCCAGAAAAGAGAGTATATACATTTGACGTAAAAACGGTACATTGGAGGAGGTTGGGTAGGAGGGGTTGGGGGGGAAACACTGTACAACTGTACAAGCAAAACTGTACATTGGAATATTGACAACCATACTAGGTAATTTACTGTACATTGGAGGGGTTGGGGGGGGGGGAAACACTGTACAAACAAGCAAAACTGTACATTGGAATATTGACAACCATTTTGACATGTACATGGGTACCTTGGTCGTGTAGTGTATCTTGTAGACCAGGCCCATTGCAAGTTGCTGTAGTCTGTCGTCTACTCTAAGCCATCCTAGGTTGTCAAAGTGGGCAGGGGTGAGGTGGGTTCTAGGAGTAAGGTCAAGCAGTAGTCTGACCAGTTTGTTTTGAGATGTTTGTAATTTTGTTTTTAGCGCCTTTGAGGTGCTTTGGTACCATGAGGTGCAAGCATAGTCGTAGTACCCTTGAATGAGTGCTCCTGCCAGAGTCTTCAGGGTATTCTTGTTTACAAGAGAGGAGATCCGGTACAAGAATCGAGTTCGTTGGTTGACTTTTTTTATTACATTGGATGCCATTCAGGGGCGGGGCTAGGGGGTGGCTACTTGGGCGCAAGCCCCGAATGTTTTCTGAAAAGCCCAGAATCTTTTTTTTTTTTTTTTTTTTGATAATTAATCATTGTTACATGAAAATATGTTTGCACCAGATTCAGCAGAAGCTAATTTCCATCTGTAGTCTATCCAGCTGCTAACTGTATTTTAGTGAGTTAAGTCTTGGTGTTATGGTAGACTCAGACCTAAGCTTTAAATCACAATCAACAAGTTGACAAAAACATAATTCTTCCACCTTAGAAACATAGCTAAAGTACGGCCATTTATAAATCAAAAGGACGCTGAAAACCAGATCCATGCCTTTATCTCAAGCCGACTCGACTACTGTACCGGCCTCCCGAAAAAATACGATGATAACTATTTTATTGCAATGCACTATTGCATTATTTTATTCTATTTTACTAACTATTTTATTGCACTGCACTATTTTACTTTGTATCAGTGATAATCAAACCGTAAACAAAGACGCATATTAACACTTTCAGCGCCAGATGCCGCTGTTTACTGTTACTGTTGAAAGGCCAGCGCCTTTTAACATGGGGATACGTGGCTATGTTTGCAGGCCTAAATCTATATTATATATTATAGCTATGGATCTAATAATATAGTCGATTGTGATTGAGTTTCTTCCGGTCAAGATGCAAAAAACAGATCATTTTTCCATCCATACATTTCCGTTTTATACCGTCGTGAATATGAGTGTAGTTTCAGGGTGGTCTGGTGTCATTTCCAAAATGAAAACATCGTTTCAAATGGAGTGCAATAGTGGCCGCAAGGTGTTAGGCGGCGGTATTGGACTTTTGAGATCTCAGACCCATCCCCAGTGATAACACAGGCTGCTGCGGCATGTCTTTATGAATGGAAATATCGAATAAAAGAAACAACGATGAAAACCCGACTATACTCTGGTTTTCGGGGGTCCTGGCGCTCAACGTTCGGCGAGTTAACCCTAGATCTTAGATCCTAATATGAAAAACGATGTGATTTAATGTTCTATGTCTTACCTTGACTTTGTCTATTTTACTGCTATCTATTTTATGCTTTATGTCTGCACTTTATGCATTGCTCTTGATCTGCCAATGTTGTGCTCATTTTATGCCTGTCTTTTTGTACTGCTGTGAAGCACTTTGAGCTGCAATTCTTGTATGAAAGGTGCTATACAAACACAGTGTAGTATTATTATTATTATTATTATTATTATTATTATTATTATTATTATTATTATTATTATTATTATTATTATTATTTATTATTATTATAAATTATTATAGTTTGCTTCATTAATTAAATGGTGTGAATTTAAGTGTTCTCTAGTGCCTTTTGTCCGCTTTAAGGTGGTGGTATAAGTTAAAGGTTGTGGTGTCGAAGTAAAAATAATCCTATCCTAACCTATCTGGGCTAAGCCCCGGATCTCCTACAATCCTAAATCCGCCCCTGATGCCATTTTGTCACAGGAGAGATTAGCCTCTAGGATGGAACCCAGGTAGGTAATTTCATCTTTCCTTGTGACAATATTGTTGTGCCATGACCTCTTTGATGGGACCTCGTCCTTGATCCAGAACAACAGATTGTTTTTCCTAGCAGCAAATGTCAACAAATTGAACAGTCTCCTATGTTTTGAAATTGGCAATATGAATATCTGGGAGGCCTAGTAAGAGGCAGAGGGGATCCAGTTCGATGGGGGTCTGGAATATATCCGATAGTTCCTCTACGATGTTGAACCAATAGCTCTGGAGCTTTACACAGGACCAAAAGCAGTGGACGTGGTTTCCAATCTCTATCTTGCATTTAAAGCAGAGTGGGGATGCATTGGGATCCATTTTACTCTTAACACTTTTGCGGCCACTGGGATGAGTCTAATTAATCTCAAGAGGACTGTGAAATGTAAACAGACGTGGGGCTGTTTATAGAGCTAAATCTATACTTTATAGTATTGCTATCTGTCCATTCTCATTGTGAATTGAGACCATAAACCGTCCCTTCAAAATGGCTTAAAGAAAAAAATATTCATCAATACGTTCTCATTTTATAGCGCCGTGAATATAAGCATTATACCGGATTTGGTCTAGTATATTTCCTCGAAGCCGAGATAATGGGCTAATAGCTAATAACGTTAAATCCAATGGCATTTCGGTTATAGATACGCTCCAGTTAAAACTCAAACTGCATATGATCGGCACGATCCTCACGCATGTATGCATGAAAGGGGGGTGGGGGCGGGGGACGTCGTTTCTGATGATCGATTACCAATAACCGCGTTAGCCTCATTAGCCTCATAGGCCGAACGCCTGGATGGCTATCAAAACAAGGCCCGATCGGGATGTACTTTACGTGAAAAAGATCTTACCGTGGTCCGGTGGGATCCCCCCGAGCATTTCCCCGTTATTGATTGCCATCTGGTAGATCGATATGTCCATTGGCTGATGATAAATCCCCTTATTGCATGGTCAAATCTGCGATGCAAAACGTAATCCAAGCTACATGCTGCACATCTAGAATCCTGCTAACTGAAATCTCCATTGAAAGTCAAAAAAAATACTGATCCGTTCAGCCACAGGGCACACTGCATTATCGCGATAGCGCCCCTAAGAGGATCTGGCCGGTATTGCACCTTCTCGAATTCATAGAGTAGGGTAAATCTGCAGTGCCGCTCGGCGACCTTGAATAGGTTATTAAAATGGAATAAAAGCAATAACAACTTGCCACGGATTTATCCGTGCTTCTGTCCACAACGGGTGGAATCGAAACACGGAGATCTCCGTTGTTCGTCCCCATTGTGTTAAGGGCAGGGGTAATATGAATACGGTGTAAGATTCTAACTTGGATAGACTTGGTGCGGTTGCAAACAGAGATTTTTTTTTTGCGTAGGTCCATGCATCCTGCCAGTCCTCGTTCGTGATCTCTATGTCCAAGTCTTTTTCCCAGGACTGTTTAGTGACAAGGGAAGATAAAGATGAATTAAGGTTTAGAGTACTATAGAAAATAGATATTTGTTTTTTAGGAATCTGCAAGGAGAGGGCTTTCTCCACCTGCGAGGTGGAACTGTTCATTAACAGTGAGGTGTCCTTGGTGATAAACTGCCTAATTTGTAAGTATTTAATCCGTTTTCAATAGGCCATACCGCTGCTGCAGCTGTAGAAAGGACATTAGGGTCTGGCCATCAAACAAGTGGCCAAGATTAGTTATGCCCTGCGTATGCCAGGTCTTGAAGCTGCCGCCAATTTGGTCTGGCTTAAAGTCAGGATTGCCTACGATCGGGGTAAGAGGAGAGGTCAGCTTAGCTCGGCCCTCCATCTTACGGACAGTCTTCCAGGCCTTGACGGAGCATAGTGTGATGGGGTTAGAGCATATTTTCCTAACAGACTTAAAGTCTTTGATAAATAGTAGGTTCCACAGGGGGGACTTAGATTGCGAGGATTCAATGTCTAGCCAGATTGATAGTGGGTCTGATCTGAACCAGCCGACAAGTACCCTAAGGTGTGCTGCTAGTTGGTAATGTCTTATATTAGGTAGGTCTAGACCCCCATCTTCACCATCCATCTGTAATTTGGCCATTTTCAGATGCGGTTTCTTCCCATTCCAAATGAATGAGCTTAGCCAGCCTTCTAGCACCTTGTTAACCTTGTTTGTCAGCAGCACTGGAATCATTTGGAGAGGGTATAATAGTCTGGTAGTAGTTCATTAGTAGTTCATTTTGACGAGGGCTATCCTACCCAGCCAGGAGATTGGTAAAGGGGCCCATCTAACTAAGTCTGCCCTTATGGTGTCTAAAAGGGGGGGAAAGTTGGCCTTAAACAATGTATCATAGGTGGGTGTCACAAATACTCCTAAGTTAACAAAGCCGGAGGGCGACCAGCGTCTGAAATGTATTGTTTAAGCCTTTGATACAAGGACTGACTTGAGTGTATAATAGCTAAATGTGAGTTTTAGGTTACTTTAATTCATTTTTTTTTAAACATTTGTACGATTTGGAGTAGAACAGATCTGTATTCTGAGTTATGACGGGGCCAAGAATGTTCCAAAATGCATATTTTCCATCTACTACTCACAAAAGTTAGATGGTCACATGAATTCCTGGGTGTTCTGTGTTGTTGTGACTAGTCTCTCTGTAAATGTCCTAACACAACCCCCTCAAATGTACAGTAAATTACCAAGTATGGTCTTGTCAATATTCCAATGTACAGTTTTGCTTGCTATGTTGTTCTGACTAGTCTGTAGATGTGTGTGTTGCTGCTATGTTGTTCTGACTAGTCTCTTGTGTGTAGACGTGTGTGTTGCTGCTATGGTGTTCTGACTAGTCTCTTGTGTGTAGACGTGTGTGTTGCTGCTATGGTGTTCTGACTAGTCTCTTGTGTGTAGACGTGTGTGTTGCTGCTATGGTGTTCTGACTAGTCTCTTGTGTGTAGACGTGTGTGTTGCTGCTATGGTGTTCTGACTAGTCTCTTGTGTGTAGACGTGTGTGTTGCTGCTATGTTGTTCTGACTACTAGTCTGTAGACGTGTATGTTGCTGCTATGTTGTTCTGACTACTAGTCTGTAGACGTGTGTGTTGCTGCTACAGTGTTCCGTGTTGTTGTGACTAGTCTCTGTGTAGATGTGTGTGTTGCTGCTACAGTGTTCTGTGTTGTTGTGACTAGTCTCTGAGTGTAGACGTGTGTGTTGCTGCTATGTTGTTCTGACTAGTCTTTCTGTCTGTAGACGTGTGTGTTGCTGCTACAGTTTGTGGAGGCCATTGTGGTTCTGATTCGACAGACGTCACACCTTCGAGTGACGAGGGCTCTCAGACCCATATTCCTGGTGGACTGCAGATATTGCGGTGCTGTGCGCAGGTAAACAACCAAACTCACTATCAATAATTTTAAAGATCTTTAAAGAATAAAAAAAATAAAAACAGTTTCTGTTATGGTTAACTGCTCTTGGAACCACGACTTTGACTATACAGATTGTTATTTGTGCAGAAGATTTTTCCACATTCTTCCCCTGGAGAGGGAGAGCTTCTCTGTACTTCCCTGAAATCTGAGTTGTATGTGTGATGTCACTAATATAGTCAACCATTGTGGTCCAATAGTGGTAACTTGACACCTTTAGCTTCAGCCTAGACAGAAAGCTGAGTACTGACATGTCTTGAAAGAATAGCTGCTGACTTGGAAATCCTGGTAAATATCAATGGGTGCCTGTTTCACATTTGCATATTCAAAGTCCTTGCGTTCTCAATTAGGGTAAAGGTATAGAGATGCTGCTAAGCCATTTTCAGTAGTTTATTGAACCCAAATTTGTTTCAGGTGCTTTATGTTCCTTTTGTTGACTAAATAAATTAGTTAAATAAAACATTACCCCCACCCACCCCATTATACATCCAGATAATATATTATGTAGGGGTGTAACGATGCATCGATTAATCTAAATGCATTAATCCTAATGTGACGATTCAACTGCATCGATTTAAATATATATATATTTTTTTCTATTATCTTTCCCCCCCCTCCTTTTTCCGATTTTTCTCCCATCCCCACTGTTAGTCGTTATGCCAATTCCCAACCCCCTTCCTGGTTGTTGCGCACCCCCCCCTACTGTTGGTCCGAGAGGCCAGAGACTGTCGCATGCTTTCCTGCGCAGATTCTCACCGGGAGAGTGTAACGTGTGGAAGGTCACACTACCTTTCTCCAGATCCTACCCTCGCTGTGCAGGCGCCCTGACCGAACTGTAGGGGTCGCTGTCCACAACGCCCAGGACCCACCCACGGCTTCCCTCCCCCTAACTCAGCCAAACGAGTTAGTATAGCGATCAGCCCAAGGCAATGCAGCCTCTTGCATTGGTGACGCACACAATCTCCGCTACGCCACCTGACCGCCCGCGATTTAAAAATGTTAGAATCGATTATAATCTAAAATGGAAAAAATATAATATATATATATATATATATATATATATATATATATATTTTTTTTTATGTATTTTTTTTTTGTATTGTTTTTATTGACATATAGTCCATTCATGCTGAGTGAATCAGTTCCCCCAGCCACATTTGTGTATTCAACATTTTTGGGGGAATTAACTGATAGAAAATTAATCGAATCGAGGTCAAATGAAGAGATTTCATGATGCATTGAATCGTTGCCTGAAGAATCGTAATCGAATTTAATCGTTGTGAGGTCGCATCGCTATATGTGACGGAAAGTCGAAAAATCAGCATAAAATCTCATACAGATACATAACTTTTTAATGAAAGATCTTTGCTGTGTGAGTTTCTCACGTTCTTGTCGGCCCTGTCTTGTTTCTCTGTCATCAAAGCGTATGACACGAGATATAATATAGAATGTCTTTAGAGACATTGTGCCTGTAAATAGTGCACTTCCAATGTCAGCATTCCAAAGACTTGCTGTTGCTTCTCCTTTGAATTTGTACACTCCTGCTAAAATGAGAAACCCAATGTAGGCTTGCAAGTGAGTCCCATCCAACTCCTTCCAACTGTCCCCATACACGCACCTCCCGTCTAATGCGTCATGTCAAGTATATCCTTCTCAACTAATGGTGTTATGAAGAGCTTGAATGCTAACTTTATGTCTTGGATATGGCTGACAGCGTATCTGGTGTGGCCTGGAACCATTTTAATGATATTAGCAGCATTAAGCCTACCCTGTTGTTCAAGTGCGGAGCGGGACCATGATAACTTTCCGTTTTTGGAAAGTAACGTGTCTGCTTGTGATTGAGAGACAACAGGAGAGTCTGCACTAAGGATCTCATTCTCATCAGAGGAGGATGCCTCATAATCAGGGTCTCAGACACATTCTCTTCTATGTCACTTTCACTGTCAAAGAGCTGTGACAAAACTTCACTGGAAGAAAACCGTTTTAATTTAGAGACAACATGAAGTGAAACCACACAGAGCACCAAGATAAATTGTTTAAAAGGCTGCTATGCAAGCATTTATGTTTGCTCCTCCCCTATGTTGCGTAAACGACCAATGTTCTTGCAGGAATCATATGTCCCCATGTTGCTTGAAATGTCAGAGTTCTCGCTATGTGGGTATTATGCCCCCTCCCCTTCCCGTGTTGCAGGAACCTTATGGCCCCACCCACATGTGAGGTAAATATCAGAGTACTCATGAAGTGGGTTATATGGACCCCCCCCCAGAGTTCTCGTCGGTAGTCTCCCCTCCCCCATCTGAACTATGAGTTATCGTACTGCGAGTATGGTATGTTAAATTAGGGCCCTAAAGCAGAGGGACGTTTTTTTAAGATTATAAATTTGCATGTAATAGTCACCTCTCAATATCATCCTAAACAATCAAAACAAATATGTGTAAAATGTTGACACAATGTTTTATACAGTTGGGGTCAAATTTACCCCAAGGGACACAGATGCGTACAAAGTGTGTACAGGACATTCAAAACCTATCATCATGTTCATTTTATGTTTACCCATTTGTCCTCATTAAATTAGGAAAAGTCATGATAATAAGCTAAATAAATTATGTCAACCATTTATTTAGATACGTTAAACATTGAATGGGGTCAAATTGACCCCAAGGATAACAGGAGGGTTAAGTAAATACATCTGGAGGGGATATTTAAAGTTAGACTTTCCTGTCTGACAGACTGTTCCTTTCATCCAATCAGAAACCTGCGGCAGATCTTCCAGTCCCTCCCCCCTTTCATCGACATTCTTCTATTGCTGCTTTTCTTCATGGTTATATTTGCTATCTTGGGTAAGATACACTTATATTTCCAACCATGATTCTATCATATAAAATGTTTTCTGCTGCCGGGAGACTCAGTCGCAGGGGTGGTGATGCAACAGGCAATTTTCTGGGCAACGCAGAAGGTAAACACTTCCAGCATCAGGCAAACAAGTGAAAAACAAGGTAAAAAATCTATTAAAATGTTTCCTGCCACCAAGATGCTCTTATGTGGCCATAGCCACAAAGCTTAGTCCCCTCCTTAGGCACTGTTGTGTGTCAACAGTTTGTCAAAAGGTTGCCCTGGATATCACTACTATTAAGGCAGTGACATAGGAGCAACTTTCTGGGTAATGTAGATGGGCAAGATAAGAACATCTTATTGCCAGATAATATTTCAGTCGATTTTTGACCCTGGCTCACTTTTTCACTTGTTAATTGGCCTTTTGCATATCTATACTGACCAAAGAAAATGCCTAGTGTATTGCCACCATGATACACTAAGACTAAGCAACTTCTTTGGCAATGTAGATGAGCAGCATCCCCAACAACAGGCATCGGGCAACAAAGTGAGCTAGGGTAAAAAAAATATATATCCGACACTTCTCCTGGTACAATCCTGAGGTAATTCCTTTAGTTGCCCAAAACGTTGCCACGTGTGCCATGATTCTGCTTTGCTTGGGAGTACCACTGAGTAACACAATATTGTGTGTGTGTGTGTCTTGACTGCCGTATCTTTCCAGGTTTCTGTCTCTTCTCTCCTAACACTGCTGACCCGGTATGTGGGGGTATTTAGTCTGACTTGAGATCAGCTTGCTTGGGTTATGTAAATTGTTGGGGTACAATATGTGGTCTTGTTTGCTTGATGCCAGTTCTATCTCTGTAGTGGTCAGGGTTCCTGACCATTGTCCTCGCTCCTCCCCCCCCCCCCCCCCCACCCCCCTTCCAGTACTTCAAAACTCTGGAGAACAGCATCGTCAGTCTGTTTGTACTGCTGACCACAGCAAAGTAAGCACAACAGAACACACCGTTCTATACACTACCCTTTGCACACATGCCGTTCACCCTACACACAATTTCCTTCCTACTTTTACACCCTACCTGACCTTGTCTACTCTTTCCCCTTTCCCCATACTGTATGTATGTTTGGCTCCATTCCAATTCCCTTTCCCTAGTGTCCTTTGGCTGTTGTTGATACTGAATTTCTTTTTTCACTTGTTGAGAATGATTTTGTTCCCTGTTTAGTTTCCCTGATGTGATGATGCCGGCATATTCCAGGAACCGCTGGTCGTGTGTCTTCTTCATCGTTTACCTCTCCATAGAACTCTACTTCATCATGAACCTGGTACACATTAACCTGCTCTCACTGTGTCTTGGATATACAGCCTGCTGCATCCATTCGTACCGATGATATGATATGATGATATGATATGATATTTTCATTTATAATGCGCCCCCCAGCCTATTTTTACATCGGTCCGGGGCACAGCCCGGGGGAAAAAAATAATATGAATAAATGGACAGGACAATGTAGACAGGGAACCAGGCAGACGGACAGACAGAGAACATAAGAACACCTCAGACACACAACACAACAGCAAAGTAACTCAGTGATCATCCAGAGTGAAAAGGTGGGTTTTAAGCAAGGCCTTGAATGATATGTCTTCTTTATATATTTTTCTTTTGTGGTCTTTTTGAGTGATGTTGCAGGCACCCCTGCAACATAAACTCCAAACAGCACAGAACAAACTAATCAGAGTAGTATTAGGCCTAAACTCCAGAACCCATATAGGGAGGACTCAATTTACACAACTCCACTGGCTACCAGTGGAGGCCAGAGCTAAACAACTACAGCTAGGGATGGCCCACAAGATTTTAAACGGGAGAGCCCCAACATATTTTAACAATCACCTTGAAATGATTGCACACACAACACAAGAGGAAGCCAGAGAAATGTAGTCTCCTGAAAACACAACAGGAAGATAGGTCAAATGTCATTTAGATATAGAGGTGCAGCAAACTACCACTCAATATTAAGGAAACCGAGAGTGCTCCAGTGTTCAAATCAAGGATAAGGGAGCAGCTGTTTAGCAACCTGCCACTGTAATGTTGGTGCGATGGTATTGTGTATGCATGTATATATATTGTATATGTGTTGAACCTCTGGTGAACGATGAGTAATGTCTCTATGCACTTTGTTGATGAAAATAATTATTGTTTTATTATAATTTTTTATTATATTATTTATTATTGTATTTTTATTATTTATTATTTTTTTATTATTATTATTCTTGTATGCACTAAGAATGCTCGATGCACTTCAGATGCCATAATGGCACTTGAAACCAGTAACAATAGGGACAGCGATGGAAATAAGTCCTGGGCCCTCATTTATCAATGGTGCGTATTAACCCGTGCGTACGGTCATTTCTAAGCAAAGTGTGTGACTTATCAATTTGAACGCGTGCTTGACGTTGTGCATATATTTACGCACAGCTCGGAGCATGCGTACCTGGCGCCCAGCGGTAGAATATGAATATTGCAATGCGGAAATAAGCTTCCGTGAATTAGTTTCAACACTGGCGTGTTCTGTATGACCCGTAATTCATTATAGTTCATTGTAAAATAGCGACAAAATCTATAAATATAGCATTTGGAATAGGTCTTTCTTTCCGAATGAATGCAGCATGTTTTATATAGGGTTATCAGAATACTATGGGGTGCACTGACTGTGCTCCGCGGGGAACTGTTTTCAGAGATAGCAGATAGGAATGAATGAATGAATGTGGGGCAGTCTAATTGCAGAGAGAACATAATATTAACTAGAGTCCGCTATACCTGAGACACCTCCTTGCCATCCCCATGCACATTCAAGTCCTCTCCACCCTCGGGTCTTTGGCCACCGGCACGGTCCATCATGATATTGGAGATGGATCGAGCAATAGACTGTTACTGTACCACCCATGTAGCTGTCAAAAGCTCCATCACAAATGCAGTTATGTGAATAGAAATGGATTCCACTCAGTCAATGTTGCGATGCGCATTTGCCTGATACATGTCGTTGCTGCATGCCGGGAGGAAGGCAATGCTGCATGTTTTCAATTCATTAAATAAAACTGACTTTTTGCAAGGGTTTACTGACTGTCATACAAATAATCAACCAACTACATACTGTAACTTTTCAGTGCACGTTTTTATTTACATTGTGACAACAGCCTTGTGAGCTCCCGCACACAGACATGATGGAATTCAATTTCAAGTTTGTATTGATCACATATAGGCAGGCTACACATGGCGTAGGCTACATGGCAGTGAGATTCATTGTTCTTGTATATGCTCTCGTATTATTGTTTATATAGGCTACCTAATACCGACATCAAAATAGATTGTATGCCTCTACAAATCATATGCAGGTAGAAAATTGACGGAAAATCCGTCGTGATTTGGAATCAAATTGACGGAGAACTTTAATCCCTGGGTATTAATCGAACGAAACGAAGAAAAGGCAGTCATATTTCAGCATGGTTATTAATGACACCAATGGCAAACAGTGGTTAACAGTCTTTATTAGTGTTTGCACTGCCCAGGCAGCAATGGTCTTTAGGAAGTTAATAGATATCATATCCGACATCACCGTCTGTCAGCCTGTCGCGTATTTCTCCCATAACACGCTTCGCTCGGCTTAGTCCACTTTTCCACATTTCATGGGGGTGTTTCATTACCGTATATGGTTAATTACGGGCGGTTCTATATGCAAATACTTAAAATCGTGCACGAGCGCCGAGCGTAGAACAAATGGTATTTATCAACACGGAGTCTGCGTAGAACCTGTGTACGCACGTGTGATAAATCCCGATTTTTCTGTACGTACATACATTCTAAATGCTGTGCTTAAGAACGAAAATAGAACACTTTCTAAGCATTGTTGATAAGACTTTTCGTTTTGTCCCTGACAATACAAATGTTGATCTGTCATCAATGTTGTTATGTTTGTTGTTGTCAATAAATAAATCCTAAAATCCTAATCCTTCTTAAGACTGTACACCTGGGTGTTCTGTACAGTCTGAGTTAAAGGCAGTAAAGCTTGTGTACAAACAGGTTACTGTTTGCTGTACTACTATTCAAAATATATTATCATTTCCCAAGGACATTATATGGCTCTTTTGTCTATCATTAGCTACATAATTGACTTTCATACAGAAATATGAATGAGATATTTACCAATATGATATGATGTAATCATCCCTCCTTGTATCAAAGACTAGACTGGGCAAACACTAGTACCTAGGTTAGTTAGATATTAACCTTGAACCTTGCTCAACATAACACTATGCCAACACTGACATCCATCCTAAGACATCCTATTGACGGATGAATCATTAATAATGTCCCTGAACTCTGCGTCACTCTGTCCCTCCTTCAGCTGTTGGCGGTGGTGTTTGACACCTTCAACGGTGTTGAGAAGATGAAGTTTAAATCGCTGCTGCTCCACAAACGCTCCGCCATCGACCATGCCTTTCAGCTGCTCGTTAGTCGCCAGGTACAGCCTCAGCGCTCCATAGCAGTACTGTATACCTGTATGTCATGTATTGTCATAAATGTCATGATATATATCTGTATATCTGTATGGCCCCCGTAAATGTCCAAACCCCCCCTCCCACCCACCCCCTCCCTCCTAATGTACAGTTTCCTCCCCCTCGTATGTATATAGTTTCTGTTAGGATCTCTGTTTAACAGTACTGTATACCTGTATGTCATGTATGTCAGAAATGTCATGATATATATCTATGTTGCGTATGTCTTTAATGTCATTATGAATTGAAAATGGGGGACCCTGATGTAAACAAGACAAATGTCTTTCTCTGGTCTGCATCCCCTTAACAATTGTTTGTATTGAGCCGTACTGTATTGTACCCATTCTGCAATCTGTTAATAAAGTTTTCAATCAAGCAGTGCGTGAAGTATACCACGTTATTTGGGGTAAAATTGTTAAAGGCAATCGTTAGTGAGCTAGTACCATAGACTGGATTGTTGTTTCTTTCAGGGAGGTTAAAGAATTACTCTGTAATTCACTCTATATGTCATAGTATAATGTGGAATGACACAAGCTACAGTATTCCACCGTGAACTGGTTGTAGCTTTTACACAGTGTGTACAGCTACTACTGCATTGCGTGTGATTATGTGTATGTGCTGCTGTTGTGCAGAAGCCGGTGGGCGTGTCTTTGAAGCAGTTTGACGGCCTAATGCGATTCTACCGACCGCGGATGTCAGCTAGAGACCGCTTCCTGACGTATAAAACCCTCAACACCCCTGGGGATCCCATGCTCCGGTAACAGGCTCCTTTTCAGATCATACCCATTTAACTCCCCAGATCATACCCATTCACCTCCTCAGATCATATCTATTCACCTCCTCAGATCATACCCATTCACCTCCTCAGATCATACCCATTCACCTCCTCAGATCATCATACCCATTTACCTCCTCAGATCATACCCATTCACCTCCTCAGATCATACCCATTCACCTCCTCAGATCATCATACCCATTCACCTCCTCAGATCATCATACCCATTCACCTCCTCAGATCATACCCATTCACCTCCTCAGATCATATCCATTCACCTCCTCAGATCATACCCATTCATCTCCTCAGATCATACCCATTCACCTCCTCAGATCATCATACCCATTCACCTCCTCAGATCATCATACCCATTCACCTCCTCAGATCATCATACCCATTTACCTCCTCAGATCATACCCATTTACTTTCTCAGATCATACCCATTTACCTCCTCAGATCATACCCATTCACCTCCTCAGATCATCATACCCATTTACCTCCCCAGATCATACCCATTTACCTTCTCAGATCATGCCCATTTACCTTCTCAGATCATACCCATTTACTTTCTCAGATCATACCCATTTACCTCCTCAGATCATACCCATTTACCTTCTCAGATCATGCCCATTTACCTCCTCAGATCATACCCATTATCTTCTCAGATCATGCCCATTTACCTTCTCAGATCATACCCATTTACCTTCTCAGATCATGCCCATTTACCTCCTCAGATCATACCCATTCAGCTCCTCAGATCATACCCATTCAGCTCCTCAGATCATCATACCCATTCACCTCCTCAGATCATCATACCCATTCACCTCCTCAGATCATCATACCCATTCACCTCCTCAGATCATCATACCCATTCACCTCCTCAGATCATACCCATTTACCTTCTCAGATCATACCCATTTACTTTCTCAGATCATACCCATTTACCTCCTCAGATCATGCCCATTTACCTTCTCAGATCATACCCATTTACCTTCTCAGATCATACCCATTCACCTCCTCAGATCATCATACCCATTTACCTCCCCAGATCATACCCATTTACCTCCTGAGATCATACCCATTTACCTTCTCAAATCATACCCATTTACCTTCTCAGATCATGCCCATTTACCTCCTCAGATCATACCCATTTACCTCCTCAGATCATGCCCATTTACCTTCTCAGATCATGCCCATTTACCTTCTCAGATCATACCCATTTACCTTCTCAGATCATACCCATTTACCTCCTCAGATCATACCCATTCACCTCCTCAGATCATCATACCCATTCACCTCCTCAGATCGTACCCATTCACCTCCTCAGATAATCATACCCATTCACCTCCTCAGATCATACTCATTCACCTCCTCAGATCATATCCATTCACCTCCTCAGATCATCATATCCATTCACCTCCTCAGATCATCATACCCATTCACCTCCTCAGATCATCATACCCATTCACCTCCTCAGATCATACCCATTTACCTCCTCAGATCATACCCATTCACCTCCTCAGATCATACCCATTTACCTTCTCAGATTATACCCATTTACTTTCTCAGATCATGCCCATTTACCTTCTCAGATCATACCCATTTACTTTCTCAGATCATACCCATTTACCTCCTCAGATCATACCCATTTACTTTCTCAGATCATACCCATTCACCTCCTCAGATCATCATACCCATTTACCTTCTCAGATCATACCCATTTACTTTCTCAGATCATGCCCATTTACCTTCTCAGATCATACCCATTTACTTTCTCAGATCATACCCATTTACCTCCTCAGATCATACCCATTTACCTCCTCAGATCATACCCATTTACCTCCTCAGATCACACCCATTTACCTCCTCAGATCATACCCATTTACCTCCTCAGATCATACCCATTTACCTCCTCAGATCACACCCATTTACCTCCTCAGATCACACACACATGTAATAAGTTAAATGTGCTCTTCGTGCTCTTCTGTTGCAGGCTAGAGGACTTCTATAGGTTTTATGAGGTCATCGGCCTGAAATGGAAGGTAGGCTGCTAGAAAGTATTATTTCAATGTATGGATGTACATTCTCTATGCCTAGACGACATCTCTATGATATGTACTCTATGATAGACGACATCAGCATAGTTGAAAATAGGCATTAATAATTGTGTTTTTTTCTTAACCCTTTCAGTGCCACGGACGACATATCTCGTTTTATCAGCCCGCCCGTTGAATGCCCACGACGACAAATATCGTTTTATTCTTTTATTAGCGATGAATTCATATTTCATCAACCGTCTATCGTCTATCCCTGTGTAACTGCAGGTCAGTCGCTTAGATCTGTAGATCTCTGGGGGGGGAGCCAACTCGCTCCTTGTGCTGGCGAGCAGTCTGCTCAAGAGGGATCTGCTCGCGGGACGGGAATCAGCCTGGAATATATATTCACAGCAGCCAATAATCAATCAATAAGCGTGATCGATATTTGGAATGGCGATCAGGAATTGGAATAATCTTTTTGGAGAACATCTGATCTGAGGTAAGAAATCTATTTTACCAGTCTTGGGATAATCAGAGTTGTATTCGCTGAGATCTCAGCGTTTGCCCTATATGTGATGTGGCTGTTTGGCTGTGATCGCTGATGAGGAAATAAGAGAATCGATTTTTCAGCTCGCGTGCATACGTACACATATACTATCGATAATCTAGCGTTTATTTGAAAACGATTCATAAATAGGCCGAAAAATTACAACGTTTTTGTGTATTCTAGAATATTCCAGTAAATGTCTTTTTATCATGGAATCTTTATATTTTCCTTGAAAACGAGGGCTTTTACAAAGAGCATGCTGGAGGATGTGTGGGAAGGAGGGGGAAAATCACACGCACATATTCTGGGGATGTCAGAAGCTGAAGGGGTATTGGGAGGAGATAGGGGAGGCAATGATCAGAATATTAGGATACGGGTTACCACAAACAGGACTGGTGCTTTACTTAGGAGACCTGACACACGAGGGAATACAAGGGGGGGACAAATATTTAATAAAGATAATGTTGATAGCGGCCAGAAAAGCAATAACAAGACTGTGGTACAAAGAAGACCCACCGACAATAGCACAATGGGTAGGAATAGTGGAGGAGATACAGGATATGGAGAGGATAACACACATGCTGAGGTTACAGGAAGAGAAATTTGGAGAAAGATGGGGAAAGTGGGAGGATTACAAGGGGAACGAAAACAACATCACAGAGGAAGAACCAAATGCATCACAAGAGGGCGAAGGGTAAAGGAGGAAAGAGGTTCAAGGAGGGTCTCTGAACCCATGTCACACACTTTTGACTTAGTTAGTATTTTCTGATTTTATTTGTCATTTTTTTTGGGCATTACAATTGTATTAAATTTTTTGTACTTTATTATTTATGTCTGTTTAACAATGTTGTAATAATAATCAAGGAAGATGTGGTTTGTAAATGGGTGAATCAAAAGGCAAAGAGAAATTTAGTATAAAAGAAATAGAAAGGGCGAAGGATAAGAGAAGAAGGAAATTCAAGGAGGGTCACTGGACCCATACCATACATATTTGCCTTAGTCAGTATCTAATCCTTTTGAGTAGGTATTAAATTTGTCTATACCTGTTCAAGGGCGGTATACAATCAGTCTTTGTATTAAGTGCCTGGAAAAACAACTGTAGTGGAAACATATAACCAACAATGCTATTCATGTAACCATTTATGTTCACTGCATTCTTTCACATTGTGTTATGGGATCCATTTTTGTGTAAGTGTTGTTTGTCTATAAATGTTAATAAAAATGTAAGTTTAAAAAAGAAAAAGAAAACGAGGGCTTTTCAAAATGCTATAAAACTAAAATTAACTGATAAAAAAACAATCCGCTTCGACAATGTTGACTGCAAACGAGTCATTGATAAGCGACGGGCACATTAGACACAGCCATAATTTAAAACATAGATTAGGCGTTTTTAACGCTAACATTGAAGTGGATGGTGGCATTCAACGGGGTAAATCAAGGTTAATCAAAGGCTCTGAAAGTGTTAACATTAAAAGTAAAACAGTTTTAGAACAATAGAGCACCAAGGCTGAAATGTATTTTCATAGTCAATATGAGGTTTGAATGACAGAATTTATCCACAGACCCAAATATTTGATAACACATTTGATAACATTAACAAGTGTGTATGTGTTTGGTCTTTAGGCACGAAGGAGCGGAGAACACTGGTTTGATGATCTTCCACACACAACCTTCCTCATCTTTAAAGGCTAGTTCTCTTTCCTGTTCCTTCTTCAAGCCAATCCACTCAACGAATCTGTTCCCCAATTTTCTCTCCATTCCCACTTTTTTGTTCCTCTTTCCTCTTATTACTCTGTTTAAATATTCTTGCTCTGGTTACGTTTCTAACAGGCATCAACTTGCTGGTGAAATCGAAGGCCTTCCAATATACCATGTGTGAGTGTTTTAAATCTTACACATCAAGTTCTCATTAACAATACATTAAGACCTGGGCCCTCATTTATCAACAATGCGTAGAAAGTGTTCTATTTTCGTTCTTAAGCACAGAATTTAGAATGTGTGTACGTACAGAAAAATCGGGATTCATCACACGTGCGTACATGGGTCGTACGCACACTCTGTGTTGATAAATACCATTTGTTCTACGCTCCGCACTCATGCACGATTTTAAGTATTTGCATATAGAACCGCCCGTAATTAACCATATACGGTCATGGAACACCTCCATGAAATGTGGAAAAGTGGACTAAGCCGAGCGAAGCGTGTTATGGGAGAAATACGCGACAGGCTGACAGACATGTACATGATATCTATTAACCATTGCTGCCTGGGCAGCACAAACACTAATAAAGACTGTGCTGGAATATGACTGCCTTTTCCCGTTTTGTTCGATTAATACCCAGGGATTAAAGTTCTCCTAAATTTTTTTCCAAATCGCGATGGATTTTCCGTAACTTTTCTACCTGCATATGATTTGTAGAGGCATACAATCTATTTTGATGTCGGTATTAGGTAGCCTATATACAATAATACAAGAGCATATACAAGAACAATGAATCTCACTGCCATGTATGATGTAGCCTACGCCATGTGTAGCCTGCCTATATGTGATCAATACAAACTTGAACTTGAATTCCATTATCATATTTATATGTTGTGTCTGTCCACTATCTTTGTTACTTTGTTATTCCCCCCCCCCCCCCCTATCTATGTAAAAAAGCGACCTTGGGTCTCTTGAAAGGCGCTATATAAAATGAAGCTATTATTATTATTATCACGTCTGTGCGGGAGCTCACAAATAGACTGTTAGTCTCAGTGAAGTTTCAACGGAGGTCATCTATTCTAACCAACAAATTGAAGTAGAAAGCATTTCGTTGTGACCAATCTTATTTGGAAAAATGACACACAAAATAATAGTATTTTGCTTTTTATTTGAAACAATATTTAATCGCGTTTGGAGGTGGGTGTTCTGCGTCTGCCCCCCCGTGCCAAACAAGCAGGCCAACCTCTTGTTCGCGCGTGAGCCCGTTATAATTACACTACTGTCGCTATTTTACAATGAACTATAATGAATTACGGTTCATACAGAACACGCGCCAGTGTTGGAAGTAATGCACGGAAGCTTATTTCCGCGTTGCAATAATAATATTCTACCGCCGGAGCGCCAGGTACGCACGGTCAGAGCTGTGTGTAAATATACGCACAAAGTCAAGCACACGTTCAAATTGATAAGTCACACACTTTGCTTAGAAATGATCATACGGGTTACGCACATATCTGTGCTTACGCACCATTGATAAATGAGGGCCCAGGTTTGTCACTTAAAGGTGCTATAGATAACATTCGGCCACTAGATGTCGCACTAGAGCTCCAGCATGTCATTTATCCAATCGGTAAAGCATGCAATCGCTGGATCTTACCTCATTATTTGATGTGCAACGCCTAGTTTGACAGTTTGATCTGTATTCCGTGAGCCAGGCGCGCCGGAGTTCACACGCAATTATGGAGCATTTAAAGCCACAGACATAGAAACAGCCTGTCGAGAACAGGAGCGAAACAGAGGGGTATAGACGCATGCTAGAATGCATAATCTGAATGGTATCTTCAGCTAAAAACGTCAAAGACATGTTTTGGGAGACCTCGGAGACCCATACAGTATTAACTTGTTGAAAAGGAGTATAATAATATGTGACCTTTTAACTTGCAACCTCCTCATTTGTCTCGGCAGATGTGGTGGTTGCCGTCAACGGGGTGTGGATCCTCGTAGAGACCTACATGCTGAACAGTAAGTGTTGTGAAGGGCCAGATTAAACCGAATATATATATTTATTTATATATATATATTTAATTGTATTTGTATATTCTCTAATATTCCCTGATATCCCTTGTATATTCCTTGTACAATATGCATTGAATATCCATTCTAGCCTACTGAACATCCCATAATAGTCTCCATTCTACTATTGGTCGAGACCTTGGTGCCAGGCTGCCATACCCCTCAGACCCAGTTCAAACGTACCGCTCCACATGTACGAACAAGTCCTAGTTCCGCGTAGGAATCTGGCTACCGCACCACTAATGGGACTATTTGTTCATAGTGCGTATATATACTGCGCTACTAAAGTAGGACTTTCCTTTTCAGTCCAGTTTCTTACCCTCCAATAGAGTCACAGACGTAAAGCCTCCCCGCGACGCCACGTGTGGGAGTAAGGCCAAGTTCGCCTACCATCGGTATTGAGACATCGTGTATATTAATATTTGAATAGTCATATTTGGCACTATATCGTCGAGTTGGACGTAGTCTATTAAGCTAATAATAGTCTGTTAATATATAGTGCTTCGTGCGGTGAGAATACTACCGTAGTCAGTACCCCATCGTTTCGGGCAGAGAACTGGCTGCTTACCCAGGGTGGTTGACCCCATGTGAAGCTGCACCCGAGGAGCCCCAGAGCCGACGAGCGAGTGGACCTGTATACCGGATTATTCTACCGACGACAGCCCGCCTTCCCAGGCACGGATTATGCTTTGTATACTTTGATTATTCCATGGATAAAGACCCCCGACACTGCCGTGTGTTGGAACCCCCCCCCCTGGAGAGGACGCAAGGTGAGGAGACGCTCTGCAAGACGAGGTCGCTTCACGTCTCTCCCCCGTGGACCGGAGAGAGCCGGCCCACAAAGAGTCCACCTGCTTTCATCTGTGGTCCAAGGATCGCCGGCGCATTGAACGGCATTACAGTGGGTTCACCTGGGATACCCTTGGCCGGACGAGGCAGCCGGATTCTACCCCCCCCCCCCCCCTCCTACTCCTGTCGGCTTACAAGCGACCGGATTAACCCCCCCTTAGTGTATCTAGTATATAATCATTAAAGTATCATTGCTGTTATTCCTTAACTATTCCAGGTCGTATATTTACCACCTGCGCCATCAGAGATTGGACATTCTCTATTGATATACCGACGAATACTCTTTGCCATAAAAGTGCATACTATTTCAATTCATAAATGTAATTAAGTGATTACGTGCTTGCTCTACACACCATTGCTGTGTAGTAATAAACGCATACTTCGACTTCGTACATTTGTGTTGGATCCGTTTCATCTACGTGAGAGTGTTTATGATAATATATTTATGCCGTGTACTGGGTGGCCGAATATTAAGTACAAAGGTAGTGGTAGTAAGTATCATATCTAGTAATACAGTCAGGGAATTGTACCCCTCAGTTACAGTAAGACTCTTCTACGGTAGCTGCAGAGCAACGGTGTGCTGTACCCCTGAGTCTGAGACCCCCTTGACCTCTCTCTCTCTCTCTCTCTCGCTCTCGCTCTCGCTCTCTCTCTTCTCAACAGCTGGATTTTCCAAATTTGTTCCATGGAGTTACATCGTCTTTCTTACCAGTGAGTCCCACTCCCAGTGTTGCCAGTCTCACTCCTCCCAAAATATAACACTTTCTAATATCCTCACGTCTGACCTATCTCAAGCACCGCCTTCTTTTCTCGCAACAGCTGTGTTTGGAGGAATCGAGAAAAGAAGGCGGGCGTGCGATGGGTCCGTCCAATCGGTTTCTTTCCTCAGTCGTTCACAGTCGTAACCCTTTCTCTCTCTCTCTCCGTCCTCCCCACCTCCTCTCTAGTCTACGGCGTGGAGGTGTTGTTGAAGATAGCAGGCCTGGGGCCGATGGCTTACTTCAGCTCCGGCTGGAACCTGTGAGCACTAACCTCTATGACGTTCTCGTCCTTATAAGACCCTATTACTTCATTGTAAACCAAGAATGGCCACTTTGGCAGCTAACCAGAATAGATGTGGAACAAATCCCCCAGGTGTTCTAGTTTGGGGGGGGGAGCTGCTCACCGTCACTGTGTCTGTCTGTCTGTCTGTCCAGGTTTGACTTCTCGGTGACGGTGTTCGCGTTATTGGGCCTGCTCGCTCTGGCCTTCAACATGGAGCCCTTCTACTTCATCGTGGTCCTCAGGCCTCTCCAGCTGCTCAGGTGAGCCCCTCCACGCCTCGTATACAGACGTGTGCATCGGATTCCCTTTAGCTAAGCTCGTTTAAATGTATGGCATTAGTGTCTATTCACATAGTTGTTTTGCAAACAGTATTGTGGGTTGCGAAAAGACAAATACATGTTTGTAATTTTTGATACAGGTGCTTTTTTCTCATTTCTTATTTTTCATATTCACATATTTGAAGTCTAAAGCCCTCCTCCGATGATTAATTAAGTGAAATAGCCTGAAATGAGGAACTAATAATTATTCTTTGGTGTTAACCCGTAACCACGCCAGTGGAGCTGTTGAGTGACTTCACCCATAACTGCCCCAGGTGTGTGTGTGTGTGTGTGTGTGTGTGTGTGTGTGTGTGTGTGTGTGTGTGTGTGTGTGTGTGTGTGTGTGTGTGTGTGTGTGTGTGTGTGTGTGTGTGTGTGTGTGTGTGTGTGTGTGTGTGTGTGTGTGTGTGTGTGTGTGTGTGTGTGTGTGTGCGCGCGCGCGTCCCTTCCACTCCCTTCAACTATTTCCCTAGGCCATTGTTGTATGTAGTTTAGAGATTAGAGTCAATTCATTGTATTTGCACAAGTACAGAGTACAATGAAATAGTACATAAGAATGTATACTGATGCCTTGTCTCCACTAGCCAGGGTTTAGCCATGGTATGGCGTCTCCATTGTCTTCAAAATCTGGCTGGACCCTGGCTGAGACAGCCACCTTTCACAACCTGGCCAGACCTGGTCAAAGTCGGCTGGGACTGTTCTATCATCATGGTTTAGCTTGTGTAGCACAGTTGGTGGTGTGAATTTTGAAAGGTCGCCTAGCAACTGGAGAGTTGACAAGAAACACAATGGAGACACAAACCCAACCATAACATGCTAGACCTTGGCTAGCCCCAGCTAGGCTGAACATAGCTAATGGAGACACAAACCCAAACATAGCTAATGGAGACGAGGCATTTGTCAACTTTCCTAATAAAGGATTTAAAAAAAATCTTGTATCTATCACTCTGTTCTGTCCCAACCGCCTAGGTTGTTTAAGATCAAGCAGAGGTATCGTAACGTGTTGGACACCATGTTTGAGCTCTTCCCGAGGATGGCTAGCCTGGGACTCACCCTGATCATCTTCTACTATTCCTTTGCCATCGTGGGGATGGAGTTCTTTGCCGATGTGGTTTACCCCAACTGCTGCACGTGAGTCACGTTCTCCTAGCAAGCTGGTGCTTGTATTCCTTGCAAATCAGTCACTTGTCACTTTCCTCATACAAACCTGCCAAAGTTCATTGACCATGTTCACACGGTGGCCATTTTGCTCTTATGGCATGCTCAGGTTGGGATTCCTTTCCCAGCAGGGTGGGAACAGGGTTTAAAGGAATCCCAACCTGAACATTACATGAGAGCAAAATGGCCACTGTGTGAATATGGTCAGTTACCCCAGTCAGTCTACTGTCTCATTTACTGTAGATAATTATTATTCTACTGAAACATGTAGCTACTCAGAGCAACCTCGTGGGAGGCATTACTTAAACTCAACAGCAAAAAGACAGAGCTCATGGTTGTGGCCCCCAAGGCACTGCTCGGGAAGGTTGGAGATCTCCTCCTCCACGTTGACGGCTCTTCCATCTCCCCGTCTCTCGAAGTCCGTAACCTGGGCGTCACCCTTGACTCCACACTTTCATTTCACTCCCACATCAAATCTGTCACCAAGTCTGCCTTCTACCACCTCAGGAACATCTCCCGTCTCCGACCCTCACTCTCAGACTCTGTGGCGGAGACCCTGATCCACTCATTTGTCACCTCCCGGTTGGACTATTGTAATGGAGTCCTGTTCGGGGTACCCAGCAAAGCCCTGGACAGGCTCCAGTATGTCCAGAACTCAGCTGCCAGGGTTCTCACTCACACCAAGCCCTGGCAGCACATCACCCCCACCCTCATCCATCTCCACTGGCTTCCAGTCAGGTTCCGCATCACCTTCAAACTCCTGCTCCTCACCTACAAATCCCTCCATGCCCTCGCCCCCCGGTACCTGTCTGATCTCCTCCACCAGTACACTCCATCCCGGAACCTACGATCCTCTGATCTAGGTCTCCTCTCCATCCCTCGCACCAGGTTACGGACTTTTGGGGACAGAGCCTTCAGCGTGGCGTCCCCTACCCTCTGGAACTCTCTCCCCCCCGAAATCCGCAACGCCCCAACCCTGGACACCTTCAAATCCGCTCTAAAAACACACCTCTTCACCAAGGCTTTCCCCATCAGTTAGTTTTAGATTAAATTAGGTCCATTATCCCCTATTTTCCCTCATCCCCTCTTCCCCCTCCCCCCCTACTTTCCTTGCCCTATTTTTTGTCCTGATTGTAAAGCGACCTTGGGTTCTATGAAAGGCGCTATATAAATTTGATTTATTATTATTATTATTATTATTACTTCTAAATAATCGTTATTCTACTGATATAACCTTCTAGCAACTCAGAGCAACCTCGTAGGAGACATTACCTCAAGATAATTATTATTCTACTGATAGAACCTTCTAGCTACTCAGAGCAACCTCATAGGAGGCATTACTTCAAGATAATCATTATTCTACTGATATGACATTTTAGTCCTTACTTCTGCACAGATTACCAGAGTGGTTTTTGCAGTCTGATATTTATTTCCACTAATGCTAGATGGAGCACAACCATGATTACACAGTAAGCCAGATACATTTCCAATAATATCATTGAATAATATTTTGTTCATATAACAATCAGTGTGTATGACTGGCTCACATTTCTAAATGAATATTCAAGTGTTGGTTTTACAGATTCAAATCCAAAACATCAAAATGTGCCGGTCTCATCTGGTGAAATCTATTGGCTAAACTGTCTCATCTGGTGAAATCTATTGGCTAAACTGTCATCTAGCTTACTTGACAATCCTGCGTTGGTCTTCTAGAGTCCCTTTCCCCCAGAAAGAAGTGCAGTAGTTTGTATTGTAAATGGAGTGTATATCTACTAACTGTAGTCCTCCCCGTCCCATCAACCCCTCAGCAACAGCACGGTGGCAGACTCCTACAGGCAGATCAACATCACCATAGGCAACAAGACGGTGCTGGAGGAAGGCTACTATTATCTCAATAACTTCAACAACATCCTCAGCAGCTTCGGTAAACACCTTGTATATACTGCACCTTATGTATACTGTTTACTTTTACTCATAGTATACGTTCAGGTTCAAATTCTTTATTCCCATATTTATTGTAAAATATAATATAACCGATAGGGCATACAGACCCTCATCTGCACCTTTTGTTTACACTTGTTTATCTTTCTCATATTTTTATATTCAGAGTTAATTATATTGTTTACACTGATTATTTGTTCTCATATTTTTATATTCATATTTAATTTGATCTTATCTTAATAGTCTTAACACTTTCAGTGCCTTTGATTAACGTTGATTAATGTCCTTGGATGCCAGCATCCACTTCAATGATAGCGTTAAAAACGCATAATCTGGGGGCGGTCAGGTGGCGTAGCGGAGATTGTGCTCGTCGCCAATGCAAGAGGCTGCGGTCTCGACTCCCGGAGAGTCAGCATTGCCTTGGCTCGGGCTGATCGCTATACTAACTCGTTTGGCTGAGTTAGGGGGAGGGGAGCCGTGGGTGGGTCCTGGGCGTTGTGGACAGCGACCCCTACAGTTCGGTCGGGGCGCCTGCTCAGCGAAGGTAGGATCTGGTGAGAGGTAGTGCGGCCTCCCACACGTTACACTCTCCCGGTGAGAATCTGCACGGCCAGGCTGGCTGCACATGCGTCGGAGGAAAGCATGTGACAGTCTCCGGCCTCTCGGACCAACAGTAGGGGAAAGTGCGCAACAACCAGGAAGGGGGTTGGGAATTGGCATAACGACTAACAGTGGGATGGGGGGAAAAGATTATAAAAAAAAAAAACGCATTATCTATGTTTTAAAATTATGTGTCTAATCTGCCCGTCGCTTATCAATGACTTGTTTGCAGTCAACATTGTCGAAACGGATTGTTTTTTTAATCGGTTCATTTTCGTTTTATAGCATTTCGAAAAGCTATTGTTTTCTCGAAAATTTCAGGAAAATAGAAAGATTCCCTCATAAACGGCATTTACTGGAATATTCTCGAATACACTAGACACGTTGTCATTTGTCTGCCTATTTATGAATCGTTTTCAAATAAACGCTAGATTATCGATAGTATATGTGTACTTATGCACGCTATAGAAGCAAGCTGAGAAATCGATTCTCTTATTTCCTCAACAGCACACACACACACACACATATACGGGGCACGCTGTTATCTCAGTGAAAACAGCTCAGATTATCCTAAAACTGGTAACATAGACTCCTTACCTTAGATCAGATGTTCTCCAAAAAGATTATTCCAATTCCTGATCGCCATTCCAAATATCGATCGCGTTTATTGATTGATTATTGGCTGCTGTAAATATATATTCCAGGCTGCTTTCCATCTCGCGATCACTTCCCTCTTCATCAGACTGCTCGCCAGCATAGTGGAGCCAGTAAGCCCCCCCCCCACACATCCACCAGTGTAATCGAATGGGCTGCAGTTACACAGGGATAGACGATAGGGGGCGGTATTTTCCCAACAGAGCTCCTAGAGGGGCTGCTGTACCAACGGGAGACTCAGTTGATGAAATATGAATTCAGATCGCTAATAAATAAAAAAAAAAATGACAATTAGCGTCGTCGGCATTCAATGGGCGGGGCGAAATAACGACATAACACGTCACCGGCATCCAAAGTGTTAATAGTGTTTTATTTTCACCACAGATCAACATTTCTATCCATACTGCCTTTGCCTTACAGTACTGGGAGTGTAGTGTGCATTTATTTTTAGGATGGATGGTCCTAACGGGAACCGTACCATAACCTTAGTGGTATGATCACTAGGGAGTTATAGAGACCTACCTCCTTCCATAATCTCCCTGTATAAACCTGAATGTTTATGCTTTCATTGACAACCTGGTGATATAATCTCTCTCGTCTCTAGTGACTCTGTTTGAACTGACTGTGGTCAACAACTGGTACATCACCATGGTAAGAGGTTATGTCATTGATCTGTACAAACCTTTCATCAGCCCATCAGCACTTTGTATTGATGTCTCAGCTTATCCCGGATTGGTGGATGTCATTGATTGACAGCTGCTGTGCCCAATTTCTCCCATAGGAAGGAGTGACCTCCATGACAACCCACTGGAGCCGCCTCTATTTCATGACATTCTACATTGTTACCATGGTGAGGTGTGTGTGTGAGAGAATGTGATTATGTCTGTCTGTGTATGTATGTATGTATGTATATATATACTGTATGTACTGTATGTCTAATATACAATTGACCGATCTCAAACCCGCCCTTTTTTCTCAATCCTCCAATCGCAACTGTTGCTTTCCTCGAACAAGAGGAGGAGTAGTTGTGATTGGAGGATCAAGAAGAGAGCTTGAGATAGGTCAATTGTGTTCATCTTTGCATTGCGGTGTGTTTGTCAGCAGATGTGTGCGTGTGTGTGCATGCAAGCATGTGTGTAATACTGCATCTCTGTCGCCCCCAGGTGGTGATGACCATTATTGTGGCTTTCGTTCTGGATGCCTTTGTGTTCCGCATGAACTACAGCCGCAAGAACAGAGAACCACAGGAGGACCCAGAGGGTGTGTGGGGTCAGGGGTTGGGTGTCGGGTCATGAAACTAACTTTCTTAGTTGGCTTGTGAATTCCGAATTTTACCAGACAATTGCAATTCTTTGCAAACAAATGTATGTATAATAAAATACAGTATGTTTAGTATGGAGTGAATGATATGTGTAGCATGGAGGGATGAATATGTATAGTATGGAGTGAATGATATGTGTAGCATGGAGGGATGAATATGTATAGTATGGAGTGAATGTGTAGCATGGAGGGATGAATATGTATAGTATGGAGTGAATGTGTAGCATGGAGGGATGAATATGTATAGTATGGAGTGAATGTGTAGCATGGAGGGATGAATATGTATAGTATGGAGTGAATGTGTAGCATGGAGGGATGAATATGTATTGTAGTTGGCCTGTTACCTTGTTTTTAACTACACTGATCAGGAGTAGCACTCATAATTTCATTGTATTAGTACAATGACAATAAAGCTTTCTATTCATCGTGTGTGTGTGTGTGTGTTTTAGATGAGAACGGGATAGTGTTTGAAGCGGAGGTGAATCGTGAGGAAGCCTTGGCCACTCTGGAGCTGTACAAACAGACATGTCCTGGTGTGTCCTCACTCAACTCTCTACAGGGAGTCCTACTGGCTATGGACCGCACCGGGGTGAGCACACACACACACACGCACGCAAGCACACGCACACACACAACAGTCCATCCAACCTCAGCTTATTACACGGTCATCACTTGTCAGCCAACTTGAACAACTTTGGACTCTACTGGTTTGTTCTTTCGGTCCCTCAAGCTTGTTCTGAGCTTGGAAGGTCTGCCTTTTCTGTTTACACTGTATCAGTCTGTAATTGTTTTAGCTGATTTTCTTTAGCTGACGATCAATACTTAATACTATAATGCCCCTGACTGATGGAACATCCTTCAACACACTTTGTACGGTCTTCTACTATTATGCACTTTATTTAATTTTTTTTAATTATGTTTTTTTTTTTAGATTTTTATTGTTTTTTTCGGACAAGTCCGGCAGAGAGAGGAAGTATGAGAGGATAGATGGGGGAAGACATTCGGCAAAGGTCGACGGGTCCGGGAGTCGAACCCGAGACGGGCGTGTTGCACCGCAGTGCTGCTGTACGTGCTGCGCCACCCTTACCCTGGCGCCCCGCACTTTTCTAACTATATTACTACCTACTATGTTAATATTATGTCTACTACACTACTATGCACTCATGACTGTAGCACCCAAGTTCAACAATGTTTGACGAACAACATTTCTTACCCTTAGCTGCCAGAGTTGTACCCTTCCTGCTGACTTGTTGTACAGAACTTGTAAGTCGCTTTAGATAAAAGCATCAGCTAAATGTAAATATAAAGATCAATACTTTTCCAACCTATGCTCAGTTTAGAACCATGATCACTAACAGTCTGTAACTGTTTTAGCTGATTTCCTTTGTTTTTATCTTCTATTTTATGAGATAGTGGTGTCTGGTGTTTTTATCTTGTTGTGTTATTACTTAAAGTTTCACCAGTTCTTTAAAGGGGAACTATTTTCCTATTTCTTTCACTATTTGGGCACTTTTACACAATTCCTGTGAGTCCTATGGAACACCTCTGTACGTTTTTTTTCCAAAAAATTCATTGTTTTGTATTTCTAATCAAGTACTCAAAAACAGAATTTTTCTACCTCAAGATCTTAAGCCGTTTTGAGGCTGGGCTCCAACCACTGTGTGGCCTGGTGCCAACTGCCACATCAACTGCCACATTATTATGCAGCTGAGAAATCTCTGACATCACAGATATGCACATTTTCAGACGACTCAGTTCAGTGAGGGTGAATATTGTGAGAGGAGAATTGGAAGAATGTGCCAATATGAGAATTAGAGACATAGATCCTATTAATATAAGTCCACATAGCTAGGAAACAATGCTAAACACTGAAAAAGGCCATTTATAAGATAGTTCCCCTTTAAATAAAGGTTTGATGATTATGATAAACCCCAGATTTTAAACTAAAAGGTTGCTTACAAACCTAACCTTTAGCCGGAGACCTCATGCATGCCTGACCCTGACCTTAAAAAACCCAAACCTTTTTATCATAGATAAAAAGATATGACAATTTTTTACTTTGTGGATTGGCCAACAACAGTCCTCATTACTGCGAGTCCCACTAACAGCTGGTCTATCTGTGTGCAGCACTCGACTCTGATGTACCTCGGTCGCAGATCAAGGACCAAGAGTGACCTCAGCATGAAGATGTACGAGGAGGAGATCCAGGTAAAAATACTGAGGTCAAATATCACACAGGGTCTGAAATTAACAAGGGCTTGTAGTTAAAATGGACGTTCCTAACACGCCACTGAAATGGACCTATCTCAAGCCCCGCCCTCTATTCTTTATCCTCCAATCACAACTGTTGCTTCCCTCGGACAAACAAAGTTGAGATTTTGATTTGTGAAAGATCAAAAAAATTAGGCCTTGATAAAAAGGATAGAAAATATAACAAACTACACACTGAATATACAACACTATTTTCATGACAAAATAAGGTGATTCTGTCCTTCCTTGCAATCTACTGTAAAATTGTAAAGGATTCTTTAATGCTGGGTTTAACGATGATCCCTAATTGATTTGAACCTCCTGTCGTTCTCGCCTTCTCTGTCTACAGGAGTGGTACGCCGAGTACTCGAGGGAGAACATGCCCGAGCTGGACCAAAGCCTCGAACGAGAGGCAGGCGCGGTCCAGGACAGCCTCACCCCGGACCCAGACAGCCTCACCCCGGACCCGGACAGTCTCATCCTGGACCCGGACAGTCCCGTCCCGGACCCGGCTCCCTCCACGGAGCCCCAGCTCAACTCACAGACCGGACATCACGTCATCAACTAACACACACTGTCTCCTACAACGACATACACGCCACTATCTCTGTCTTGGAGACGCAGAGAGCTTATCACTCCTGTCCCTGGGCCTTGGGACTGAAGTGAGGGCGCGAGCAGAAAGCACAGACACTCTCCCTGCCTGGAGCCCCTCACCACAGACGGACTGAAAGCACAGACACTCTCCCTGCCTGGGGCCCCTCACCACAGACGGACTGAAAGCACAGACACTCTCCCTGCCTGGGGCCCCTCACCACAGACGGACTGAAAGCACAGACTCTCCCTGCCTGGGGCCCCTCACCACAGACGGACTGAAAGCACAGACACTCTCCCTGCCTGGGGCCCCTCACCACAGACGGACTGAAAGCACAGACACTCTCCCTGCCTGGGGCCCCTCACCACAGACAGACTGAAAGCACAGACTCTCCCTGCCTGGGGCCCCTCACCACAGACAGACTGAAAGCACAGACTCTCCCTGCCTGGGGCCCCTCACCACAGACACTCTCCCTGCCTGGGGCCCCTCACCACAGACACTCTCCCTGCCCGGGGCCCCTCACCACAGACCCTCTCCCTGCCCGGGGCCCCTCACCACAGACACTCTCCCTGCCCGGAGCCCCTCACCACAGACACTCTCCCTGCCCGGGGCCCCTCACCACAGACACTCTCCCTGCCCGGGGCCCCTCACCACAGACACTCTCCCTGCCCGGGGCCCCTCACCACAGACACTCTCCCTGCCCGGGGCCCCTCACCACAGACACTCTCCCTGCCCGTGGCCCCTCACCACACAGACTGAAAGACAGACTGCTCTACGGGTGTGGTTGCTTGACCAATGAAACTGGATTCCAGAACTCCTTTTGGCCTTGTAACTGGCTGCCTTCCTAGCAGTGTGTTATGGGGGGAGTGTGTACTATAAGGGTGTGTATGTATGGCTGCTTTAGGCCCGTTGGGATAATCCTGCAGACCGTGTAGTTATTTAAACCTGATGCCTTAGTTTAACAACACATCTGACCAGTGTTATACCAGGTATTACTACATCTGACCAGTGTTATACCAGGTATTACTACATCTGACCAGTGTTATACCAGGTATTACTGCATCTGACCAGTGTTATACCAGGTATTACTACATCTGACCAGTGTTATACCAGGTATTACTACATCTGACCAGTGTTATACCAGGTATTACTCCATCTGACCAGTGTTATACCAGGTATTACTCCATCTGACCAGTGTTATACCAGGTATTACTCCATCTGACCAGTGTTATACCAGGTATTACTACATCTGACCAGTGTTATACCAGGTATTACTACATCTGACCAGTGTTATACCAGGTATTACTACATCTGACCAGTGTTATACCAGGTATTACTACATCTGACCAGTGTTATACCAGGTATTACTACATCTGACCAGTGTTATACCAGGTATTACTACATCTGACCAGTGTTATACCAGGTATTGCTGCATCTGACCAGTGTTATACCAGGTATTACTACATCTGACCAGTGTTATACCAGGTATTACTCCATCTGACCAGTGTTATACCAGGTATTACTACATCTGACCAGTGTTATACCAGGTATTACTGCATCTGACCAGTGTTATACCAGGTATTACTACATCTGACCAGTGTTATACCAGGTATTACTGCAGCTGACCAGTGTTATACCAGGTATTACTGCATCTGACCAGTGTTATACCAGGTATTACTGCATCTGACCAGTGTTATACCAGGTATTACTCCATCTGACCAGTGTTATACCAGGTATTACTGCATCTGACCAGTGTTATACCAGGTACAGGAATTACTGCATCTGACCAGTGTTATACCAGGTATTACTGCATCTGACCAGTGTTATACCAGGTATTACTGCATCTGACCAGTGTTATACCAGGTACAGGAATTACTGCATCTGACCAGTGTTATACCAGGTATTACTGCATCTGACCAGTGTTATACCAGGTATTACTGCATCTGACCAGTGTTATACCAGATATTACTGCATCTGACCAATGTTATACCAGGTATTACTACATCTGACCAATGTTATACCAGGTATTACTGCATCTGACCAGTGTTATACCAGGTATTACTGCATCTGACCAGTGTTATACCAGGTATTACTGCATCTGACCAATGTTATACCAGGTATTACTACCCAAGCTCTTCCCAAACGTACATACACTCCTTCTAGCCTCTACCCTGTAACCCCTATAAACAGTATATCTCGACTTAACGTCTCCCAACAGACTGAAGAGAAGACTTTACTTTTATATAACTTGTTATTCTGTATGTGTATTATAATAATGTATTTGATCTACTGGATAAGGAATCATTTTAATAAATAATAAATTGTTCTCTTTGTCAAGTGCACTGGCATACCTTTGGGTCTTGGAATAGAGAAGTATTTTTCAAATGTATTTACCCAGGGAGGTTTTGCTGAGCGCATGCTTTTTCACCAATGCCTTGCTACACAGTTCCGCGTCTTCACACATGGGTGTTGCACAGTACAACCAGTAATTTCCTGCCACTGAGCACCCAATAAGTGGTGGGGTGCAGTGCCTTGCTCAAATGGCAGTTCAGCAGTAGTTGTCAAGGGAGGGGGAGACCGGGGATTTGAACGGCAACTGTCTGATCACAAGCCCGCTTCTCCAACACGTAGGTCATCGTTCCGGTTTGCAGATGAAGTTTTGCCACTGGAACACTCGACACACACACACACACAAACAACAGACCTCCCAACCTCAGCCATCAGCTTATTACACGGTCATCACTTGGCAGCCAACTTGTACAACTTTGGACTCGGCTGGAATGGTTTGTTCTTCAACGTAAGTGTCATGGAATAGACACTGAACAGCACTCACAGTGACAAGCTCTACTTGTGGTTTCAAATTTTTAAATTTTTTAACCAGGCAGGTCAATTAAGAACATATTCTTATTCACAATGAGGCCTGGCGAGAGGACAAAAAGGCCTCTCAAAGGGTAACAGGGAAAGGGAACAAAGACATTTAATTAAATAAAATAGAAAAGACATGATACATACATCAGAGGTAAGGGCAATAATTAAACAAACAACCAAATAAAATGACAAGGTATGTAATACTTGTGGAGGGGTAGGGGGTGAAATCTGTCGAGGCTATTTTCTCTATAGAAATACAGAGATTCATGGGGAAGGGTTCACATAGGTCTATCTCAAATCACAACTGTTGCTTCCCGGGAAACGAGTTGTGATTGGGGGATCAAGAAGAGGGGGCGAAGCTTCAATTACACTGGGTGACGTTAACCCTTTAGCAGAGTGATATAGTGCACTGCACAGATATACCAAACCTTCAAAACAAACATGTGTTTCTTTGACCAAAAGCATCTTCGTGTGAGGATAATTTTTTACATTACCGTATTATTGATTTACAGTCCCCATTTGTCATTCAGTTTGATCCGAAAAACAACAAATATTCCCTATCCCCCCAGTTCCACCTGTGGTTCTGCTCTGTACTCTGTGTAATGAGAGCAATTATCCCTGAGTTCCTACTCAGAGCCGTCTCGTCAAAACCGCTCCAGTCAGTCCAAAACAAGAGGCTCACTAAAGGTGTGATTGGTTTCAACTCTCCCTGAGGAGAACAATCTCATTGGCGGTTCCAAGCCACGTTGTATCCGTCCATGTACTGTCAATCAAACCTCTGTTCCGCAAAAGCGTACTGTTGATTGTAGTATAAACATTGCACTACTGTACACATACAGTATAAACAGTGCACTACTGTAGTACACACAAACGGTGCACTACTGTACACACAAACAGTGCACTACTGTACACATAGAATGAGGTCTCGTTAGAACGTTTAAGTCTCTGATAAGAGTGTCACAGTATCCCGGAGGAGAGATCCCCTCGATCCAAACTGGCCCGATAACTGCATCGGGGTCTCTAGACGAATCGGATCACGCCGAACTCCGTGAGCAGTGCGATGAGTAGAAAGACAAAATAGAAGACGATGAGGAAGATCCCGTAGGTCTGACCCAAGTGGAACCGGCACAGTGGGACGATGACGAAGGAGAGGACCAGGGACAGTCCCAGGGAACCCGCCAGGATCCACGTCAACAATCCATCTGGTTCCAGCTGAGGAAGAGAGATCAGTTATACTAATGTACCTAATGTTACACAGATACAGTTATACTAATGTACCTTATGTTACACAGATACAGTTCACATCTTAATAATGTGATAACAATGTCCCCCCCCAGCCCCCCTATGCATTCACATGATTAACACTTTAATCGCCGAAAACGCTGGAACTCGTCTTTCCCCGCCATGCTCATTCTGCCGAAGACGCCGTAACTCGTCTTTGATATCAATATTTCAAAAATCTGTGATCGAAATCATATTTCTCCTCCGGGGACCTGAGATATACTGCTGATCTCCACTCAACTCTCTAACGGTTCAAGAGCGCCATCTGGTGGCTGATCGGCAGATCGCCCAAACAGCAAACCGGAAACTGGTGCTCATCCAAATTCGGTCCGACCACTCGCTATAGCTCCCGGGACTCCATCTTGACACACTGGATAATCGATCGCTCACCCTAACTCAATAAACAACATGATTTGGACGTATATACTATTATACAACCTGGAAATGGATCCGGTATTTCTCCATCCCATAATAGAAAAAATTCTGTTCCACGCTCATCCCCCAACGGCGCGAGGAAGCCACGGTGAGTTTCAGCGTTATTTTCTAACGTGTTCCATATAAACTGCTCTGATGATCATATGACCCACACTAGATGAATGATATAACGTTGCCCACGGAATTATAAACGACCCCCCGCCCATCCGGTCAACATCAGATGATACGTAGTAACTTCTAGAAGTACCTCCAGTTGAAATTTTTTATCTGGCACCGATCGCTACCAAACTGTATTTGATCATCAATATAATGCATTTGGGGCTATAAATCAAGTTTTGGAGAAAGCTGCAGAAAACGATAAAAACATACTTATACTTTAGACCATATTTTAGTATGAATATGTGAATGAAAAAGTATAACGTTGCTACACCCTGAACAATAGATATAGGACATTGAATGGGCCATAATAATGTCAATTTAGCAATAGAATTTAAAAAGTTATAGCCCTGCAAAGAAGGGGAACTTCTCCATAGACAAATAGAGCTGGCTAGGGATGGTAAATTATGAATTTAACCATGGCGATCAAAGTGTTAATCCTTTCACTAGCACACTACCAAAGGGTTAACACTTTCACTGCAACTACACAGAAGGTTAACCCTTTCACTGCCACACGCCAAAGGTTAACCATCTGTAGTGTGGTAGTGAAAGGGTTAACCTTCTGTAGTGTGGTAGTGAAAGGGTTAAAGCATGTTATACCTATTAGTTATAAAGCTCATGAAACTGTACCTGTGCATCAGACTGGATTAGAAACCTCTGCATCAGACAGCCCAGTCCCACACCAAACAACATGTCTGGTGGAAACGCAGTCAAGGATGTTTCACATACAGGTAGCGAGAAGAGGGGTTATTTAACCTAGGAGTGAGCTTACACCAATGGGATACTACTACATGTTGTCACACACACACACACACACACACACACACACACACACACACACACACACACACACACACACACACACACACACACACAAAGCAAGGATACTGAAGATGATGCCGCCGAAGCAGGCAGATATGGCCATCCTTGGGTAACCCTGGCGTGCGAGAGTGATGTCCGAGAAACAATCTGGAAACAGATATAGAAACGAGCGCCGTTGAGAGGGAGGTGGGTTCGGTTGATTACAGGCATGGCCATCGCATAGTTGTTGACATTATTGAGGTGGATATTTACCCCTATGCGCATCTTACCTCCTATACTGTTGCCCCAGGCCAGCAGAGTCAGTCCCAGCACAGTGTTACTGAGACTCAGCACCACGCCGAGCATGTGCAGAAGACTCACCACTTCTGAGGCTGCTGCGCTGATCAGCAACGCACTCACCACAAACCCCAACAGAGCAAAGGCCTGAGAGGAAGAAACAACTATTCATGAGGTACTAATCAGAGAGCAAGAAAAACACACAAGTCAGTAACTATTAATGAGGAACTAATCAGAGAGCAGAAGAAACACACAAGTCAGTAACTTTTTTTTTATTGATCTTTCCCCCCCTCCTTTTTCCTCCGTTTTTCTTTTTATGCCAATTCCCAATCCCCTTCCTGGTCGCTGCGCACTTACCCCCCACAGTCGGTCTGGGAGAGTGGAGGCTATCACGTGCTTCCTCCGACACACGTGTAGCCAATCAACCGCTTCTTTTCACCTGGCAGCGCGGACTCTCACTGAGAGGGTGTAACGTGTGGAAGGATCACACTACCCCCCTTAGATCCTATCCTCGCTGAGCAGGCGCCCCGACCGAACTGTAGGAGTCGCTGTTTACAACGACCAGGACCCACCCACCAGCTTTCCCACCCCTAACGCTTCCAATTGTGTTAGTATGAACGACCAGCCAAGCTGATAGAAGTCAGTAACTATTAATAAGGAACTAATCAGAGAGCAGAAGAAACACACAAGTCAGTAACTATTAATGAGGAACTAATCAGAGAGCAGAAGAAACACACAAGTCAGTAACTATTAATGAGGAACTAATCAGAGAGCAGAAGAAACACACAAGTCAGTAACTATTAATGAGGAACTAATCAGAGAGCAGAAGAAACACACAAGTCAGCAACTATTAGAAGTGAGCCCAGTCTAGAGGCCAAGGATACTTTCAGCCTTATCAGGGTTCCCACGCTTGCCTTGACATTTTTTTCCATACTACCTCCTGATTTTCCAGGTACCATATTAAGTGATGATCTATAGGCCCCTGAGGTTTTCCACCCCCATCCGCGCCCCCCTCCCCTCACACACACAACCCCCTAGGACACCAGACTACTTACTTGATTTAAAAGATGTGCCAGTCAAGTCTACATTGTAAATGCTTAGAGATTATGTCTTATTGATAATATCAATGCATGAAATAATGCAACAAGCTGTAGATGAACAACAATTTATTGAACTGGAACACATGAGCACTGGGATTGATATATGTTCTCTCTTCCACTCCTCTCCTATCTCATCCTGTCCTCTTCTCTCCACACCTCCCCTCGTGTCCGGTCCTGTCTTCTCTTCCTACTCTTCTCAACTCCTCTCTACTGTTCTCCGTTTTCCTCTGTCATCCTCCTCTTCCATCTTCGCGGCCTCTTCTCTTCCTGGCTAACTGGCTCGTTATGAGAGCTAACGTTGGCTAGCTACTGTACCCGGGGCTGGCTAACTGGCTCGTTATGAGAGCTAACGCTGGCTAGCTACTGTACCCGGGGCTGGCTAACTGGCTATCGTTATGAGAGCTAACGTTGGCTAGATACTGTACCTGGCGCTGGCTAACTGGCTCGTTATGAGAGCTAACGTTGGCTAGCTACTGTACCTGGCGCTGGATAACTGGCTCGTTATGAGAGCTAACGTTGGCTAGCTACTGTACCTGGCGCTGGATAACTGGCTCGTTATGAGAGCTAACGTTGGCTTGCAGGTTTACCACACAGTTAAAACACAGCTACTTACATTTGAGGATAAACTTGCATAAGAAGTTTCACTCAAGTTTCACTGTAGATGCCAAGGCTCCCTTGGCTCACCAAGTTGCCTGCATCAAATTCCAACATCCAATATACCATATAGGATGCCAAGAGCATGCTCTACAAAATGGGATCATCCATTTCTATCTACAGTAAAAGCTGTTCACATGTAAAGGGTTTTTATAAACTCATGTTAATTCTGTGCTCAATAGTTAAATTTTATTACACATCATCCAATACAATTTTCCAGGACAAATGTTTCTATTTCCATGTAATTGGTCACTTTTGCTCAGTTTCCATGCCTTTCCATACCTGGAAAATGAAAAAATGAATCCCATGTTTTCAATGTTTTCCAGGTACCGTGGGAACCCTGCTTATAGTAAAATAAATCAAGGTTTTGCACACAGGAAGAAAAGTCAGGCAGTTCCCATAACAGCGTGGGATGAACACTGATAAGCTGCATCTGGCCATAGAACAGATATTTTGTTATGAGAGAATCGGTCATTAAAGTGGTTCCAGACAAAAACATGCCGTGTCTGTACGCTATAGAATTTAGGCCAAGTAAGCCGTACAAAGAATTGTAATAAGATGATATCTTCTATAACAGACTGTACTGACCGGGTGGTATGTTGGAGGACTGTAGTTGTTGGTGGTGCAGAAGACAATGGCGGCCAGGAAGAGACCCAGGAGGAAGGCCAGGACCCAGAGGGGAAACTGCCCTTGGATCATATAGGCACCATCTACACACAGGGGAGGAGTGGAGGGACCAAAGAGAGAGAGATGGAGTCATCCTTCAATCATTTAATTAGAACACATTCTTATTGAATTTTTTAATACAAAGTAACATCTTGCTTTATTCTCTACTCTAGGAGGTCTATCCTTCGTTTTGTTTTTGTTCTGTGCCGTTTTAAAAAGGTGCTATACAGTAGATAACATTCAGCCACTAGATGTCGCACTAGAGCAGGGGTTCCCAAACTTTTCAGGCCGGGGCCCAGAAAATAAGGCGTCAGAGAGCCGCGGCCCAATGCACATTGTCTGGCCTTTTTTTTTTTTTTTTTTTTGCCAGGCGACCGATTTTTTAAGCCAAATATCACTTCAATCCTATTAAGTTAGTTCAAGTTAGTTATTCATTTATATGTGCTATTTATGAGAGGGCTAACGTGTTGCAAAATAATAATGATAATAATAATAGCCTCATTAAAATACTATTGTTGCTTCGGTTGTTTTCAGTGTTTTATGTGCATAATCTGTTATTTAGTTTGAAATGTTCGTTGAAATAAGTAGATTTTTCGTTTTTGTTTATTTATTAAGTTAATATAAAACCATATAGTCACATTTTAGAATACAATAGAATATAATTTTAGAATACAACTAGAAACACTGTCCTGGCCTGCTTCTAAGTTCAGTGGCCTGACAAAAAATAAATAAAAATAAAAAATAAAAAAATAAAAAATATATATTTTTTTTTTTTTTTTTATTATTATTTTTTAAAATCATCTCGCGGCCCATCCGTGGCTGCTCGCGGCCCACCTTTGGGTCGCGACCCCGACTTTGGGAACCACTGCACTAGAGCACCAGCATGTCATTTATCCAATCAGGTGCATTCCACAGGGGGAAATGGGATGTAGGGAAGGAATACATGCCTGCAACATGTAAACAACAACATTCATTTTGGAGCGGCGAACATTTTTTAAATGTTAAATTCATTAAAGGGGAACTATCTTATAAATGACCTTTTCCTGTGTTTAGGGTTATTTTCTAGCTATGTGGACTTATAGTAATAGAATCTATGTCTCTAATTCTCGATTTGGCGCATTCTTCCAATTCTCCCCTCACAATAATGTCCCTCCCTCAAGTGAGTCATCTGAAAATTTGCCTATATGGGACGTCATATGGTGCATTTGCATAATAACACCCGCCCCCTCTAGCTGCCCGCCGAGCGAGAGAAGCAGAGAACTGTAAACGCTCTGCGTCTCCCTCTCCCTCTCGAGGAAGTCCACCACCGCGCTGCGCCACAGACAGCTCATGCTCCCGAACCGAGAGAGAGAGAACTGTAAACACTCTGCGTGTCCTCCCGGCTCAAGTCCACCACCGCGCTGCGCCACAGACAGCTCATGCTCCCGAACCGAGAGAGAGAGAACTGTAAACACTCTGCGTGTCCTCCCGGCTCAAGTCCACCACCGCGCTGCGCCACAGACAGCTCATGCTCCCGAACCGAGAGAGAGAGAACTGTAAACACTCTGCGTGTCCTCCCGGCTCCCTCTCCCGGGAGGACACGCAGAGTGTTTACACTTTTTTTTCTCTCTCTCTCTCTCTCTCTCTCTCTCTCTCTCTCTCTCTCTCATAGCAGCAGCAAACTAACACAACGTATAGACATAGGCTGTCTGTCTGTCTGTCTGTCTACACCCCCTCTCTCTCTCTCTCTCTCTCTCTCGACTGACTGTCACTCAAAGTGCTTATGGGCGGAGCCAGGCCATAACAGCCTGATTTCTTGTGGCTGAAAAATGATGGGTTTGAGTACTTGATTAGAAATATAAACCAATGCATTTTTTTTTTTTTTAAACGTACAGATGTCTTCAATAGACTGACAGGAATTGTTTAAAGTTGCCCAAATAGTGCTAGGAATAGTAAAATAGTTCCCCTTTAATCGAGGAATTAAAATGTTTTGAGGAAAAGCAATACTTTTATTCCGCGCCTTTCTAAAAGCTCTGTAAATGGACTGCATTTATATATCGCTTTTATCCAAAGCGCTTTACAATTTAAGCCTCACATTCACCCATTCACTCGCCCATTCACACACCGATGGCAGAGGCAACCATGCAAGGTGCCAACCTGCTCATCGGGAGCAGTCAAGGGGTCAAGTGTCTTGCTCAAGGACATTAGTATTAGATAGTTATAGTTATTATTATTATTATTATTATTATGATGATGTGGGAGAAAAGGAGCAGTACCTCTAGGTCTTCCATTGACAAAGTAATAGTTTAAGTAAACATCATTCAGTAGGAATGATAATGCACCACCAGTCTGCTCTCTCCCTCAGTGCCAGGGGGCAGAGACACACCAGTAGTAGTGTGGATGTCCCACTTACAGGTCCCGGACTGGAAGGTGAGCAGGCAGGCCAGTGGGGCGGTGACTAGGTGGAGACAGTTCAGAGGCCGTCTCCAGTTCCTGTCCTCTTTGTCCGGGTCCACCACAGGAATGCACAGCAGCAGCATGAACTCCAGAGGCATCTGGGGACGACAAGCACTGCTTTAGTTACAACTAGAGCTAGGCCGTTAACGGCGTTAACGTGCTGCGTTAACGCAAGACTAGTATCGCGCGATAATATAATTGACGCCGTTAATCTTTTTCTCAACGTTGGGTCTGTATTGTCCTTAAATACTTGCCGTAGTTCCCAGCTGTGGTACCCGGAAGTGATTGCACTACCGGAGCTGTAGTCAGAATAATGTGTTAAACTAAAGTAGTGGTCCGGTAATCATTGTTATACAGGTGAGGTTAAGAAGTCCTCAGGATATAACACAATTCGGCGATGAGGAGGTCTGAATCTGCGCAATGCAAGAAAGAAGAAGTCCGTCGTGAGCTTTGTTTACATTATTAACGTTAGCTTAGCGAGTTAGCATGTTAGCTCACGTTGATCGGGCGAAACATCTACAAGGAGGAAATCCACTTTACACACTAAAGGAAGGATCGACTAGACTATCGTGAGTGTTTACAACAGAAATGGCTTGGGTTATTGGAAATATTGGACCGTTTGATGACAATGTAGCCCCTTTCGTGACTGTGATGCACGGAGTGAATCCACAGTCACTTGCTCCTCAATAGGAAACCAACCTAGATTTACCATGAAGGACTGGTTCTGGCCGAGCCGTTCGTTATACAAGAATCACAGAGACGTTTCAAAGGTGCTCACAGTTGCACGAGGGTTTCGGACAGAGATACGGGATGGTTTGAAAGCTCTGCGTTGCTAATAAACATTTTAAATAATTTTTATAAACTGCTCAAAACGGCATTATTTCCGTTATTATTTTCTCTGTGATACTTGTATAACGAACGGTTCGGCCAGAACCAGTCTGTTGTGTATGTGAATCACAACGGTGTTCACCGGGCCTTTAAGATGGCACGGTAATGTTGCGACACTGCTGTGATATACCGTAAAGCGTTGTGGTAACGGGAGATGGTGTGTGTGTGTTATGCACTGGTGGAGCGGATTAAATAAACCGTCAAACGTCAAGCCGCAGTCCGGTGCGTTATTTGAATACATAATATTGGCGACGAGGATGGGATTATGGATTCCCTACTTGCACCTCTCTCTCCGTTCCTCGCCCTGCCTGGCGAGCCACCGGTTCCGTGGATTCACTGGCTGGAGGCGTTTAATACGTTCATAATAGCCGTCGGGCTCGCCGACGCTAACGCTGCTCGGAAGAGAGCCCTGCTCATTCACAACCTAGGAACCGAGGGACAACGGATCTTTAGGACTCTCGGAGCTGCACCGAGTTATGCGGACTGTGTCACACTGCTGTCGGGACATTTCGCTGCTCCACAAAACGTCATGCTCCGGAGGATCGTTTTCCGTCAGCGACGTCAACAAGTGGGTGAGTCGATCCACCACTATGTAGCTGACCTACGGGGGCTGGCTAGCCTCTGTAAATTTGGAGTGATGGAAGATGAACTGATACGGGATCAGCTAGCTGAACATACTAACAACCCTAAGCTCAGGGATAAGCTATTAATGATGCCAGATGAATTGACATTGACAAAGGCTGTTAATATTGCTTTCCATCTCGAGTCAGCAGCAGGTTTGGCAGCACAGCTAGCACCCTGTAATGTTTTCCCCAAACCTCTGATGTTGACTCAAACAGTGGCGCCGTCCGGGGAGTTTCCCGAACCGGTTTTCCCGGATGACAGCCTGGAGGTAAATTTCGCTGCACGCCGGGGTACGGCCGCGTCAACAGCACGCCGGGCCGTGTGTGGAAATTGTGGCTCCTCATCACACCCCAGCCGGGCTCCAGTTTGCCCTGCCAGGGGACAGAGGTGTCAACGCTGTGGCAGGCAGAACCATTTCGCCCGGGTCTGCCGCTCTGCTCCCGGTGCTGATAGCACGCCGCCACGCTCGCCACGTCCACCTACGCCGACAACCATCCATTCAGTGGACGCCACCTCTCGTGCATTTAAATGGTGCACGGTGGAACTGGACGGGGTGGTTCTCCCACTCCTGTTGGATACGGGGGCCTCCAAGTCACTTTTGAACATTTCCACGGTTCGTCGACTTTTCCCGCGCCGGACGCTCACCGCCAACGCAGAGGACCTGTATGGGTATGGACACTCTAAGATAGGAATGGCAGGCACAATCACCTTCACTGTGTGCTATGGGACCAAGGCCCTTCCCTCATTCACTTTCCAAGTGTCTCATCAGGGAGCCAACCTCATGGGCTACGATTTGTTTTGTGGGCTTGGGTTCTCCCTGGTGGACAATACAGGGGCTGACATTCTGTCTGTGGGTTCGCCCTGGCACCAGCGCTGGCCTGCTCTGTTTAGTGGCTTGGGCTGCCTCACTGCGTTTCACCACCAGCCTCTCCTCATCCCGGAGGTGCGTTCGGTGATCCAGCCGCTGCGCCGCCTGCCCCTCGCCCTACGCGACGATGTCACCGCCGAGCTGCAGAAGCTTTTGGATGCGGGCATCATCGAGCGCGTCGACGCTTCACCATGGGTTTCCAACCTGGTGATAGTAAAAAGGAAATTAGGGGGACTGCGTCCATGCGTCGACCTCAGGCAGGTGAACAAAGCGGTGATTCCGGATAAGTACCCATTGCCCACAGTGGAGGAACTGGCGGCACAGTTTTACGGCTCCTCAGTTTTCACCAAACTGGACCTTCGCCAGGGCTACCTGCAGGTTCCACTGCATCCTGACAGTCGCTACCTTACGGCTTTCGTGACACATGTCGGAGTGTTTAGGTATACCCGCATGCCTTTTGGTCTCAGCTCAGCCCCCAGCTGTTTTCAAAAAATAATGGCCACCATCTTCGCCGGCATCCCGGGCGTGGTCGTTTTTTTGGATGACATAGTGGTCCATGGTGCAACATCAGCCATCCACGACGAGCGCCTGGCGAGGGTGCTGGACGTCCTTTCCGGTCACAACCTCACGCTGAATGGGGACAAGTGCACCTTCTCTGTCCCAGTCATCGAATTTGTGGGGTTCCGCCTGTCTGCTGATGGCCTCAGCCCGCTCCAGTCTAACGTGGAGGCCGTGCTGCGCCTGCCTGAGCCGTCCTGCCCAGCGCAGCTCTCGTCATTTCTGGGGATGACAGCCTACTACCTTCGCAGCCTACTACCTTCGCTTCCTCTCCGCCCTGTTCGCCCGGTGGGGAATTCCAGACACCCTCACTACGGACAATGGGCCGCAGTTTGTCTCTGCTGACTTTGCCACTTTCATGGAGGCCAGGGGGATTAACCACGTCCGTACAGCTTTCTACCACCCGGAGGCAAACGGGGGGGTGGAGAGGTTTAATCAGACATTGAAGAACGGCATCAGAGCGCACCTGACGGAGGGTCTGCCGTTCTCAGCCGCTTTACTCCGCACTCTGCTGCACTACAGGGCAACGCCGCACACAACTACGGGCAGTTCCCCAGCCCTCCTGATGATGGGACGCGAGTTGCAGCTTCCCCTGGATCGGCTGAGGGTCCCGGCAAGTATCGCGCCGGCAGTGATACCCTGCCAGGGCACCAGGGTCGCAGATGCTCAGCGTCGAATGAAGCAGCGGTTCGACAGGAGGCGGAGGGTGAAAGCGCCTTCCTTCACAGAAGGAGACTGGGTCCGGATTCGTCGTCCCCACCGGGACCACAAGCTGCTCTCCTTCTGGTCGGCACCGATACGGGTCACGGCCCGGCTGGGCCCGGCCACCTTTCGTCTGGCCGATGGATCACGGTGGCACGCAAACCGGCTTAAGAAGGTGGCAAACGACCCCATCTCGGACCCAGAGTCCAGGGAGGGTTCAGAGCTGGACATTGAGGACTGGGTTTTGCCAGATGAGCCGCAGCGGGGCCCGCCATTGCCGGCCGAGCCCCAGGTTCACCTGGAGGCCTCTCCAGACCGCGCCCAGCGGGGCTCACCATTGCCATTGCCAGTCGAGCCCCAGGTTCACCGGGACGCACGGCCAGTCCGCGTCCGGAATAGACCGGCCTACTTGAGAGACTATGTTACTTGAGAGATAGACTATTTATGTTACAGATTATTTATATTTATTCATTGACCGGTTTAGTCAGAGCATAGTCTGTTGCGTGGCAGAATAATCCACAAGACTATGTCGGTGACTGGCAGTCTACCCGGTTCACCTAGGTAGGCTGCAGGGACTGTTAGTATGAATTAAATATGAATTAAACTGTATGGGGATGTTCTTCGGGGTTCCCTGTGGGGGGGGGGAATATGTTGTGTATGTGAATCACAACGGTGTTCACCGGGCCTTTAAGATGGCACGGTAATGTTGCGACACTGCTGTGATATACCGTAAAGCGTTGTGGTAACGGGAGATGGTGTGTGTGTGTTATGCACTGGTGGAGCGGATTAAATAAACCGTCAAACGTCAAGCCGCAGTCCGGTGCGTTATTTGAATACATAATACAGTCCTTCATGGTAAATCTAGGTTGGTTTCCTATTGAGGAGCAAGTGACTGTGGATTCACTCGGTGCATCACAGTCACAAAAGGGGCTAATGACAATGTGGAGCAATATGAAATGAAAATGGGGGACCCTGATGTAAACAAGACAAACGTCTTTCTCTGGTCTGCATCCCCTTAACAATTGTGTGTATTGAGCCGTACTGTATTGTACACATTCTGCAATCTGTTAAATAACGTTTTCATTCATTCATTCATTCATTCATTCATGGAACTGTTACACTGAGCTTGCACTGAATTTGTTGAGAAACCTGCTTCTGCAGCAGTCTGTGTGTGAGCAACCAGTCAGCAGCATTGTGAATTTAGAGATTCACTAAAAGACACATTGAGAGACAGGTTTGTGTGTGGATTAAGAAATGAAGGTGCACAGAAGAAACTACTGACAGAGCGTGATTTGACACTGGAGAGAGCTGTCAATATCAGTGTAACAATGTTAATGGCATCAAAGGAAGGGCACAGAAAATTACGATAAATCTGGTTTTAAAAGAAACACTGGACATTACAAAAAGAAGAGACATGTTCATGCTGTTGACATTTTTTTTTTGCCATTTTAATCTAGATTAATCTAGATTAATTCCGGGATTGCAGGTAGATTAATCTAGATTAAATTTTTTTATCTATGCCCAGCTCTAGTTACAACACAGTGAGCGCGGTGACATGCACATTAACCCTTTCACTGCCACACTACAGAAGGGTAACCTTTCACTACCACACTACAGACGGTTAACCGTCTGTAGTGTGGTAGTGAAAGGGTTAACCGTATGAAATAATAATAATAATAATGCAGGACCTGTCGCAGAGGTCTTTAATTGGCACTCAATGACACTCAATGTTAGCGGCACACACACACTGATCACTGATGTGATACTCCTCTGCGCCTAACCCATCCCGTCATCCTTCCCCCCAAGGGCAGCCGGGAGCAGACGAGGGCTGTGGCGTGAGCCACGCCCGGGGACCATCCAAGTGCTCCTGCCCGTCTTCGTCACGGACGCGATAGCGTTAGCGATCTGTAGTTTCTGCATGTTTTTCCATTGGGTTTCTCTTAGGCCCGGGAGATACCCCACCTGGGTAACTGGCATCATGGAAACCTGGTCCCCAAGCGGGAATCGAACCCTGGACCTTCTTGTTGTGAGGCGACAGTGTTAACCACTACACCACCGTGCCGCTGTAGTGTGGTAGTGAAAGGGTTAACCTTCTGTAATGTGGTAGTGAAAGGGCTAACCTTATGTAGTGTGGTAGTGAAAGGGTTAACCTTCTGTAGTGTGGTTGTGAAAGGGTTAACCCTTTGCCATGTGGCAGTGAAAAGGGTTAACCTTCTGTATTGTCGCAGTGAAAGGGTTAACCATTTGGTAGTGTGGTAGTGAAAGGGTTAACATGCAGATGCTATTCGGGATATTCAAGTATTCCTGTTTTCAAATATGTAAATATGTCATGTAAATATCATGCCAGTTAGGGTACCTTGTGTATACTGCACCTTGTGTATACTGTTTACTTTTGCCCTTACTCATAGTATATATTCAGATTCTAATTCTTGATTGCCTATATTTATTGTAACGCATAATGTAACTGAGGCATATTACACAACACACCATCATCTGCACCTTTGATAACCTCTCATATTCTTATATTCAGAGTTAATTATATAGTTTACACTAGGGATGTTCGATATTGGCTTTTTTACCGATACCGATATACCGATATTGTCCAACTCTTAATTTCCCATACCGATATCAACCGATACCGATATATGCAGGATTGCCCCCCCCAAAAAACGGAATAATTTCAGGTAATTAACATTACATATCTCTTGTCATGGAATTAACACAACATTATGCATACTTTTGACAATAAAAAAAATCAGAATGTGTTCTTACTTGCTTGCCTGGGTAAATAAAGGTTAAATAAATGAAAAAGAAAAAAAGAATTTAACCCGATAATTTCCGATATCACATTTGAATGCCAATATCGGCCAATAATATCGGTAGGCCGATAATATCGGACATCCCTAGTTTACACCGTTTATTTAACTTTATATTCAGATCTAATTTAATTGCTTATATTTACGTCTTTCTACTATTACCCTCAATCAATCAATCAATCAATCAATATCTGAAATGAAAAAAACATTATTACTAGGGATGCCCCGATCACGTTTTTTGCCACCGATCACCGATCGTCGTGAGCCATATCGGCCGATACCGATCCGATACCGATTGTTTTTGATTAAAAAGAAATTAAAAATTATTTTATATAAAACGTTTTTTTTTTTTTTTTTTTATAAAATATATATATTATATAATTAGACTTGTACTTGTATTATCTGCGAGACATCGCCACCACGCAACAAGTCAAAATGCTCGCTATCTGCAAACAGCTCCACTGTCTGTGTGTACTCTAGTAGCCTCCAGCTCCAAAAAGGATTCTCCTGTGCTGCAGCGGGACCCTATTGGTAACGTTACTGTGCTTTGGTCATTTCACATTCAGCAAGCCCTCAGCTCGAATACGCATTAAATCAATGTTATAAGACATTGATATCAAGAGCTATCTGTAGCTACTGCTAGCCGGCTAGATGACGTTAAGACAGAACTTTAGTTCAATGGGACATTTCGTTTTGAACAGTAAACTAACGTCAGCTAACGCAAGCTAACGGAGGTATGAACATGGACTACTAGACTTTCTGGATCATTTGTTGATATCAGGAGCTATCGGTAGCTAGCCGGCTAAATACCGTTAGACAATGCCTACTAGGGATGGGTATCGTTAGGATTTTATCGATACTACTACTCTTATCGATACTGCTTAACGGTTCGGTACTTTATCGATACTCTTATCGGTTCTTTTTGGTTATTTTTTTGCAAGAAAAAAAGACAATTAATTAAGAACAGAATCAACATTGCTTTATTATTTATAAATACAACTTTATAAATAAGTATTATAAATAAATATAATTTCTTCAGCAACAGCAGCAGCAATGTTCTTTTATATAACTTTATAAATAAATATAATAAATTAATATAATTTCTTCAGCAACAGCAGCAACAATGTTTTAAATGTGTCTGACTCTGAATTATAGACTTTTTATAATAAACAACAAATGCAAAAGGCTAACAGAACTGTGACACTCGTTCACCCTATCCTCTGTCATCCTTCCTCTAGCTGCTAGGGAGAAAGGACTTTGGGTGGTGGAGGGAGGTAGAGGGAGGATGTGTGGTGGCCCTGGGCTCACTGGGCTGGGACATAGTGGCTGACGCCTCAGCTTGACGATCTATAAAAAGTTTAGATTGTAGTATTTGTAGCTAAACAATTGTTTTGTTTATTAGCCTATTTGTAATAATTCGTTATTAGCCTAGGCAACTCCGTATCTTGGCTTACGGCTGCAGTGGATGCAGATGGAACACTGCGCGCAAGGCAGTCGAATACGCGCATTTCTGCACACTAATATCATGTTTTGCCAACAGATGTTTTGATAAATTGATTTGCTCGTATTGCCACCCTTACTGGTAAATGTTTTGTTGCACTTGTGGCAACGTGCATTGTCGGCATTGACCCTTGTAAAGTATATCCATACTTTAGAACGCTTCGCTCTATCCGCCATGATCACGACTCAGTGCATGCAGAGCTGCTGTCTGTCTGTGTGCAGCGCGCTATAGCACGGGGCGTCGGGGAGCACTTTCATTAAGGAGTACCCGTATGTAGTACCCGTATGTCTATGTGTAGCACTAGCGAGCGACTCGCGAGGAGTGTGTGTAATAATTGACTCGCTGGCTGCGGCTCGCTTCTCGTGCAGAGACAGAGAGAGGATCGTTCGCAACTTTTAAATAATAATAATAATAATAATAATAATAATAATTTCTCTAGAGTATCGATAGCAGTACCGAGGACGTCAGAGCTTATAAATACTCCGGTATTTTCTAATATAGTACCGGTTCCCGTTTAAAACCGGGGTCCGGGGGGCATCCCTAATGCCTACTAAACGTGAATAGTTGACTGGGTAATTTTGTTTAAACAGTAACGAGCCGCCTCTCAGTCCTCTTTGTTTACAAACTCTACACGGGGCGGGCGGGGCTAGGGAGGAGGAGCAGCGGCAGTTTGCAGGTCGTGTGTGTCTGAGACAGACAGCGAGTGAGAGCTTCGCTTGATCGGTTTCCGCGATCGGCGAATATGACTCATTATCGGAATTCACAGATTGCATATTTATACTGAGTATCGGCCGATAACGATCGGTGGCCGATCGATCGGGGCATCCCTAATTATTACTGTCTTATACTATCATGCACTCTTCCTACTATACTAATAATACTACTATGCACTCAACACTGCAGCACCCAAGTTTCAGCACTGTTTGATGATCATTGTTACTCAGCTGTAAGAGTTGTACCCTTCCTGCTGACTTGTCGTACAGAACTTGTAAGTCGCTTTGGATAAAAGCGTTCAGCTAAATGACAACATGTAAATGTAAGGCTGCGGTTACACCTTTCGTATCATTTCGTATTGTTTTCTTATACGTATCGCCGCGTATCGCCGCGACGTCATGCGCCTCGAGTCACACTTTCGTTTTTTTTTTTTCGTTTTTGTCAGCCAAAGCAGTAGGTGGCAGTAGGTGGCAAACATGAAGGCAATTTCAACCAATCAGAACGAATGTGCCAATACACTTCCTGGTGGAAGCTCCAGCAAAGAAAATGTCAATAAGGCAGGCGCCTATGCCGCGCCCGCGCCACCATCTTGCCTATTTTACTCAATGCAGCAATAATTTTTCAGCAAAGCCTAATAAAAGTGCAATAAACAAAACGGATACATTCACTGTGTGTTCTGCCTGTCATTTGTTGATGAAACAAAACTAACATCAACACAAGTGACCACCAAGAGCGGATAGTTTAGTCTAAAAAACGATCGGTAGCATTGTTAGCTGCATGCTAACGTCAATGGAGTATGCCATTATAACAATATAGCATTGTGGCTAGAAGCTAACGTTAGCTCACGCTACTTAGACAGCACCAAAACTGATGATATCGCGAGCTATCAGTAGTTAGATAACATTAGAGACAACGCTGTGTGTATTAAACAAAGGTGAATAGATGACTGGGCCATTTTGTTTAATGCTTGTTAAGTTGAAAGAGGAACTCTGAGCTAACAGGGTCTGAATCCTGATAGCTCACGTTAGCCAGCTGCTCATGCAATCGGTAATGCTAGCAGAATGAATGGATGTAAACTTTATTTAACATATTGCATATGGGTACAATACAATACGGCTCAATACAAACAATTGTTAAGGGAATGCAGACTGTTGTAGCTTGGACTGGGGTCCTTATAACAATAACTTGACAACACATGGTAGCTGAAGCTATTTGGGACACGGAGCTCTGTCCCAAACACACACACTGTTGTCACCGGAAGGGCACGCAGATGGTATCTACTGCGCATGGGCGTTTTCGCAACAACTGCTCCGTGCTGACTACACGCTGTTGTCGAAGCGTTTTTTTTGCGTATCTCCAAACGCAAACACAATTTTGCGTTTCAGCCGTATCCACAAAAAAACGCCAAAAAACGCATTTCTGTGTAGATAGGACATCAAACATCGTCAAAAACGTATAAAAAAAACGCCAGGAATACACTAGTCTAACCATAGCCTAAATGTACCCTGCTATACCTGTACCTCCCCCTCCCCCATGCTGCCCGGATTTCCCCCAAGGGGATCAATAAAGGAATATCTTATCTTATCTTAAACTCCCCAACTATGAGTAACCCGAATAATAACACTGGTGTGTTACAGCCAGAACACTGAGGCCTGCAATCCCCTGATCCCTCTTACATTTACACTTCATCTCTGTGCTAATACTCACTTGCTCCCCTGTCTGACATCTTCTGCCCAAACAGGAAGTAAACTAACCGCTGCTACCTTTGCTAGTATTATTTTCACTTAACATATTGAATAAATAATATTTGTGACTGTAAATGAGGGAAACCTCAGTTGTCTTTTCGAGTTTAAATAAAGGTTTGAAATGGGGCGGCTAAGTGGCGCAGTGGGCAAGGCGCTCGCCACTAACGCAGGAGATGCTGGGTTCGAGCCCAGCTCTCGGCGTTGCTACCAGCTTGGCTGGTCGTTCATACTAACACAATTGGCAGTGTTAGGGGTGGGAAAGCTGGTGGGTGGGGATCGGACGTTGTGGACGGCGACTCCTACAGGTCGGTTGGTGCGCCTGTACAGCAGAATCAGGAAGCAACGGGGGCAGCGTGAGCCTCCCACGCGTTACTCCACTGAGAGATCGCGCTGTACAGGTGAAAAGATGCGACGGCTGCCTCCTTTTGTACCGGAGGGGACACAAGGCTTCGTCCAAATTGCAGCCGATCAGTGGGAGGCATGGTCTAGCAACGTTCGAGACAGGGGAGGGGAGAATTGAAGGGAGAATTGGCAAGGCGAAATTGGGATGGGAGAAATCAATTTAAAGGAGGAGAAAAAGTGGATAAAAAAAGAAAATAAAGGTTTGAAATGAAAATGAAATGTTCCCCCCATATATTATTTCGTCACTTTTATGAGAAAACGTTGAGTAATTGAATTTCACAGTGTCCATGGGATTAAAAAAGCATCAGCCAAATTACTAAATGTAAATATACATGGAAACGACGATAAAGGCAGCCATAAAGGTATGGTTTCCTTACAGAGAAAAGACATAGCACTATAGTGTGTTTACTCTTCTGCTACATCACTGCCTAACTCATAAATGTTCAGACAAGCTTCATTTCTGGTTATTGGTGATACTCTGTACACACCCAATTCAACGTTATAGCCACATTCTCTTTCAAACTAATTTGGTCATGGGTGTCCCGATTTGGTACAAATATTTGCTCTCTCTGGCAGAGCTGTTTAGCAGGCTGTGACGTACAGAGCGTAGAGACAGCCCTGTGTAGGAGTGTGGATATAAAGATGCATGGGAACACCTTATCCGGAGGGGTGAAGGCAGGTTGTGAGAGCAGCTTCCTGCATCATTTGGTTTAATGCAGTACCTCCCAGGTGTGTGTGTGTGTGTGTGTGTGTGTGTGTGTGTGTGTGTGTGTGTGTGTGTGTGTGTGTGTGTGTGTGTGTGTGTGTGTGTAACTACCGATGCTGTTCTTAATCAACTTGCCTAGTTAAACACAGGGTTTAACAAGGACACTAAAGCGTCATAAATGCGAAGCATGAGGGCAGATTTTCTGAACATGAGTCAAAGTGTGATGCCTGTGAGCTGCCACTAGGGCTCTATGAGGTGTATGAGGTGTATGAGGTGTATGAGGTGGTGAAGAAGAAGAAGAAGAAGAAGAAGAAGAAGAAGAAGAAGAAGAAGAAGAAGAAGAAGAAGAAGAAGAAGAAGAAGAAGAAGAAGAAGAAGAAGAAGTCTTTAATTGTCATGCAGATTAACACACACACATGCAAGATGGGCGACCCACAGGAACACACACACACACACACACACACACACATGCACATGCACTGAGTCGCCGATGAAATGTCTCTCTGCACTTTTCCCATCCCGTCGTCCTTCCCCCCCAAGGGCACCCGGGAGCAATCCAAGTGCTCCTGTCCGTCTTCGTCAGGGACGCGACAGCGTTAGCTATCTGTGCTGCATGTTTTTCCATTGGGTTTATCTTATCGGGAGGGGGAACCCTTGCAAGCACGGGGAGAACATGCAAACTCCACACAGAAAGGCCTGGGAGATACCCCACCTGGGTAACTGGCAACCTGGTCCCCAAGCGGGAATCGAACCCAGGACCTTCTAGCTGTGAGGCGACAGTGTTAACCACTACACCACCGTGCCAGCGATGCTTTGCATCTAAATAAAAACCAAATTAAATCCAACACACCTTTAGTATTTTGAGGAGCCTCCAGCCCCAGGACTTCGTCCTCCACTTCCTGCTGTCCAGTGGGTTGAGGGAGCTCAGCAGGATCTGACTGGTGGACTCCGAGTAGGGCAGCAGGGGTCTGTACTCCGTCTCTAGAAACACAAGACACGCGTGGATTATGACACTGGTCCCATACCACTAAAACCCTGGATGAACTTATATCGTAGAGAGAGGATATCCTTACTTACCATATTCCTGTTGGATGCTTCCATTGGTGGTATTGACCTCATCATCTGAGTCAGATGACTGGAACTCTACGAAAGAGATATCATCACCGTTATGGGTTCTGAAGGTCACTCAATCTTTTGTTTGTTCTGTGTGTGTGTGTGTGTGTCTTTTTATTTTATTATTATAATTTTCTAACCTTTATTTACCCAGGGTAGGTTCACTGAGCATGAATGCTCTTTTTCAGCTACGCCCTGCTTCACATTCACACAGTTCCATTCACACCTGGGAGCTGCCCAGTACAACCACAGTCTGACACCTGGGAGCTGCCCAGTACAACCACAGTCTGACACCTGGGAGCTGCCCAGTACAACCACAGTCTGACACTGTTGGCCACTGAGCAGCTCCACTGGAGCAGTTGGGGGTTTAGTGCCTTGCTCAAGGGCACTTCAGCGGTTGGTGTTAAGGGTATGGGAGAGAGTTATTAATTCACTTCCCCAGTCCAGATTTTTCCTGCCGGCTGGGGGATCGAACCGGCGACCTTCCGGTCACAAACCCGCTTCTCTAACCTTTAGGCCACCGCTGCCCCCTGTGTGTGTGTGTGTGTGTGTGTGTGTGTGTGTGTGTGTGTGTGTGTGTGTGTGTATGTGTGTGTGTGTGTATATGTGTGTGCGTGTACGTATGTGTGTGTGTGTATATGTGTGTGCGTGTGTGTATGAATATGTATATGTGTGTGTATATATGTGTGTGTGTGTGTGTGTGTGTGTGTGTATATATGTGTGTATATATGTGTGTATATATGTGTGTGTGTGTGTGTGTGTGTGTGTGTGTGTATATATGTGTGTGTGTGTGTGTGTGTGTGTGTGTGTGTATGTGTATGTGTGTGTGTGTGTGTATATATGTGTGTGTGTGTGTGTGTGTGTGTGTGTGTGTGTGTGTGTGTATATATGTGTGTATATATGTGTGTGTGTGTGTGTGTGTGTGTGTGTGTGTGTGTGTGTGTGTGTGTGTGTGTATATATGTGTGTATATATGTGTGTATATATGTGTGTGTGTGTGTGTGTGTGTGTGTGCGCGTGTGTGTGTGTGTGCACGTCACCTGGTACATGTACATTCTGATGTACATTCTGAACAGTTACGACAGTTGCTGCATGTTTCTGCCGGTTGTAGACGTATGCACTGATGATGACAGTGAACACGTACACCACGTACAGACCGAGGTACCCTACAAGAATAAAGAAAAACACACAATTCTGTCCCTCAATCCAATGTAACGTTGGCATTCTGTAATTGGTAGGGGTCATACGGTTTGTATTGCTATACTTGTGAGACCACAATTCTTGTGAAGGTATTTGGGGTTGTCGTGGTATTTTGTCTGGCCCTCAGGGACGAGGGAAGAGCATGATTTTAGGGTTAGTGATTAAAAGGAACACACAAACATTATGGAAAATGCACTTACTGTCTTCTCCAGAGTCAGGCAAGAAGATAGATACCGATTCCGTCTCTGTGCGTTCAGTAGAAAGCTATCTGGCTGCAAGCTAGCTTAGCTTACCACAAATGAATGGAAGCGAATGCATAGCCGCTAGCCTAAGTGCTGGCCAACTAACACCTCTCCCTGACTAGGCTAGCTGCTATGCATTCGCTTCCATTCGTTGTGCTAAGCTAGGCTAGCATGCAGCCGGACAGCTTTCTACTGAAAGAACAGAGAGGTGTCTGTAGTGGATATCTATATAATGTTGGCGTGTTCCTTTAAGGCCAGAGATAGAAGGGTTGTAGCGCTTATGGTCAAGTTGAGGGTAAGAGGTTGGGCAATGCAACTTCCTCACAAATATATAGTAATACTATAGTAATATAGTGTGTGTGTGTGTGTGTGTGTGTGTGTGTGTGTGTGTGTGTGTGTGTGTGTGTGTGTGCATACCCAGTGTTTCTCCCAGTGATATGGACCCTCTGTAGAGGATGATGAAGGTCCAGAACACCGCTGCCATGTAGAAGATGACATCGCGCAGAAAGGGGCGGGACGCTAAAGTGAACGGCTTGACCAATGACACACTCCCTGCAACTACAGTGGTAACAAATATACCGGCCCCTGTGGAGAGAGGGGGAGAAAGACGATGAATAATTTCAAATAGCTTTCAGCAGTATGTGTGTGTCTGTGTGTGTGTGGGTGTGTGGGTGTGTGTGTGCCTCATCCCTGCGTACCAAACAGCGCTCCGACGGCCAGGCCAGCAGTGTGAGGATGGGAGAAGGCAGCCATGGCACTGAAGACATCTGGAGCTCCGTTCCCAAACGCCAGGAAGGTCACCCCCTCAGCAAAGTCAAAGAAAACACACACAGACCTAACCAGAAAAACACCCACTGAGCAGCAAGGCTAATATATCGGAGGCTAAGTCACCCAGTGGGGGATGGGGGTATGACACATAACGCTCAAACTGCACCAGTGAAGTGTCTGGGTACCAAACTGGATGGTAATATGGTAAATGGCTGCATTTATATAGCACTTTTATTCAAAGCGCTTTACAATTTGTTCCTCACATTTTACCCATTCACTCACACATTCACACAAGGCAACCATGCAAGGTGCCAACCTCAGTTAGGGGTTAAGTGTCTTGCTCAAGGACACTTCGACACGCTGCCCGGGAGGAGCGGGAATCAAACCGGGAACCTCCGGATTACCAGACGACTGCTCTACCTCCCGAGCCAGTGTCTACCCCCCGTTTGGTAATGCAATGGTTTCTTTGACTCGTGTTCCGAAAATCTGCCCTCTTGCTTTCGCATTTATGACGCTTTAGTGTCCTTGTTAAACCCTTTGTTTAGCTCTAGCTTTGTTTAGAACACTTTGTACAGCAGTGGTAGTTCCACTCTCTCTCACCCCCCCCCCCCCCCCCCCAAGAGATTGAGTGACCTTCAGAACCCATAACGGTGATGATATTTTTTTTCTCTTAAGTAGAGTTCCAGTCATCTGACTCAAAATGTTACACATGGATCAGGTGACACACACACACACACACACACACACACACACACACACACACACACACACACACACACACACACACACACACACACACACACACACACACACACACACACACACACACACACACACACACACACACACACACACACACACACACACACACACACACACACACACACACACACACACACACACACACACACACACACACACACACACACACACACACACACACACACACACACGCTCAAATCTGCAAATCCACGCTCCACAATGGTGGAACAAACTTCCCACCACAGTTAGGACAGATGAAACCCGACCAATCTTTCGCCTTCGACTAAAAACACACTTCAATCAATATCTGAATTTTCTTTTAAACGAACCTTCTTACTTTCTTATACTATCATGCACTCTTCCTACTATACTAATATGTCTTTACTACTACACACTCATCACCCAAGTTTCAGCACTGTTTGATGAACATTGTTACTCAGCTGTAAGAGTTGTACCCTTCCTGCTGACTTGTGGTACAGAACTTGTAAATCGCTTTGGATAAAAGCGTCAGCTAAATGACTAAATGTAAATGTAAATGTAAAATCAAATGTAAATGAAACGTACCCCGCCAGAGGAACTGTACACTACTCAGTTCCGTCAAAGAGTCAGCAACGCTACTGCTACCGATGGATGAGGAAGAAAAGACACTGCAGACCGTGACTACCGTCAAGAAGATAATGGGGGGAACTGAGTCATGTTCCCAATACCTCGGGGGTGTAGGTGTTGTGTAATAAAGGATACGGCCACGTTGTGAGTGAGTCGCAGAGTCGTGGAGATGGCCGAGAGGTTGGGACAGAAACTGTAGGGGAAAGAAACAACATGGGATGGTATGAGGAGCTGGTATTGTCTGAGTATACCTGCATATAGTTTCAAGTTTCTTTAATAGTTGTCATACAGAAGTACAGAATACTTTTGTACAAAATGCTTCTTACTGTTGCGCTCCAGAGACTGTGCAAGACAAGATAAGTATGAAATAAAAACATAGTAAAATTAGAAGTAAAAAAAAGAGGTCACAGTGTTCAGTTTAGACATATGTACAATGTTCGATGCAGAATAGACGTAGTTACCATACAATATACAATACTGTGCAGTGTACTAATATACAATACTATATAGTGCAAGGCAGAAATGGAGAAATGGGACGAGGTGCAATTTAGGTACAATTCACAGTAGGTGTACGAGTTGTAGTGCAAATCCTTTATCAATAAATATAAAGTGTAAGTGTGTTTGTGTGATCTAAAGTGTGGAGAGTGGGTGCTGCAGTGTGTTGTTGTATATACTTACTTATACACCTGCTTATAACCCATAGCTCTGTATGATAGCATGTACAAATGCTGTATATAGCATATATATTTATTCTCACCGCAATACCGCATATCTATCCACACATGTCTGTATTTACGTACACATAGTCCTTTTACATATCTGTAGATACTATATCTATATCTGTACAATTCCTACTTACTAGTTATGCTGCTGGCCAGTATGACTACTACCATAGTGTCTTTATACCTTTATCACTGTACATATTATACTACAACTCTGTACATACATCTGATTAGCACTACACTAGTAGTACTAATTTATATTTTTTTATATATACACTTTTTCTCCTCTTTTTCTCCCATCCCAATTACCCGCTGTGCCAATTCTCCCCTCCCCTGTTTTGAACGTTGCTCGCATATGCCCCCCACTGGCCGGTTGTAGGGAGGATAGAAGCCTTGCATCACGTGTGTCCCCTCCGATACACGAGGAGGCAGCCTGTCACATCTTTTCACCTGCCAGCGCGGACTCTCATTGGCGAGGTGTAACGTGTGGGAGGCTCACACTACCCCTGCCATTTCCTGTCTCTGCTGTGCAGGCGTCCCCAACCGACCTGTAGGAGTCGCTGTCCACAACGTCCAGATTACCACCCATCGATTTCCACCCACCAACTCTGCCAATTGAGTTAGTATGACGGCTGGCCCAAGCCGGAGGCAACGCCAACAGCCGGAGTCGAACCCGGTGTCTCTTGCGTTGGTGACGAGCGCAATGTCCGCTGCGCCACCCAGCCGCACTAGTAGTACTAATTTCTATATTTTGTACTCGGTTTAGTCACCTGTACAAATTGTATATTACTATTGCACTTTACTGCTACATTTGCACTCTGGTTAAACTTATTTTCGTTGTACTGTACTCGTGCTGTATAATGACAATACATTTGAATCTAATCTAATCTAATCTAACACAGCAGCTGAACGAAGGAACAACATTCTAGATCTCAGTGTTTCCTCTACAGCTGATCCACCACAGAAACAGGAAATTAACAATGATAGCGTTACTCAATTTCCCCCAAAATGCCCAGTCAGTCACAGGTCCCTTTCACTACCACACTATAGAAGGTTAACCCTTTCACTACCACACTATAGAAGGTTAACCCTTTCACTACCACACTAGAGAAGGTTAACCCTTTCACTACCACACTAGAGAAGGTTAACCCTTTCACTACCACACTAGAGACGGTTAACCCTTTCACTACCACACTAGAGAAGGTTAACCCTTTCACTACAAAACTACAGAAGGTTAACCCTTTCACTACCACACTATAGTTAACCATTTCACTACCACACTAGTTAACCATATCACTACCACACTAGAGAAGGTTAACCTTTTACTACCACACTAGACTGTTAACCATTTCACTACCACACTACAGAAGATTAACCTTTCACTACCACACTATAGAAGGTTAACCGTTCACTACCACACTACAGAAGGTTAACCTTTCACTACCAAACAGAAGGTTAACCCTTTCACTACCACACTACAGAGTGTTAACCCTTTCACTACCACACTACCCAGGGTTAACCTTTCACTACCACGCTATAGAAGGTTAATCCTTTCACTACAACACTACAGACGGTGGTAGTGAAAGGGTTCATCATAACATAAGTATCAAAATATGGATTGTTGTATTGCTCCGACCTGCAGAAACAAAACTTGAGGAGCAGCAGGGACCAAACATCACCCACTGCCACCACAGTGCAGAGGAATCCGTGTTTGTCCTAACAATAGCTTGACACCTAGAGAGCCAATGTCCCCAAACCTGCCCCCCCCCCCCCCCCTCCCCCCAGTCCCCACTCACCCTTCTCTATCCACAAGAGAGCTGGCTCTCCCTCTCGACCTCAGTGATCTCCCAGATGGCCACTGGAAAACACTACCCTCAGCAAAGCTAATTGAATCTACATGTACTTTGTACTAAATGCGTTCCACTATTAAACCTATATTGATCACAAAGAACCGCCGCCGACCACAACTGATCAAGTCAATTCAAGAGTTTTATTTGTCACAGCATACAAGTATACAATGAAATGCGGGTGGTCTTGCCCGCAACAATGTGCATAATACAATAGTAATAACATATAATAGAATCCAATAGAACGACATTGTGCAATAAAACAAGTAAACAGAGTAGGGCATATCGGTATATGTACATGAGTTATTTTACAGAGCATGGTAGGACATGCTAGGTCCTGTGGTAGTGCAATACACTGTTAGCTACGGATGAGGCACTGGGTCTTTCTGTACATGCTATTTTATACAATCTCAGGTTATACTATACTATTCTTAAAGTGACCTTTCCTTAGTGGCCGTAAGTGTGGGCGTGTGCAGCATGAGTGTGTGCTTGCTCATGTTAAAGTGGCTGCTAGTGTGTGAGCGTGTACAATGTGTGTGTCGTGTGTGTGTTCATGTGTGCTTGTGTGTGGAGAGTTCAGTGTTCAAGGCTCTGATGGCCTGAGTCCGGTTCCACCACAGCGGCTACAGCACAGTTCCTGGGGAAGCACTGAGGTGCGACATGGGTGTAAAACAGGCCTGTCCAGTCCACAGAGCAGTGTCTCTTCAGCCACTGGCTACCGTACATGGTGTGAGAAGCTAGTGGTTATCTGCTGAGTGTGTTTGCGTGTGGTGAGGGTGCTGCTGGTTGAAAAAGCAGGACACATTTCAGCAGCCTTTGCAGCAAACGTAACAACACTTAAGTCAAGTGAGACAATTTAGCTGTGATCATGTGAATCATCACTTCCACAAGACTGAAAAGACACAAAACACTGTACTCAGCATGTGTGTGTGTTAGGGCTGAGCCCAAACGTTCAAACGTTCGGACCTTCGTTCGTTACGTTGGCATTCGAATTCTAAATCAATATTCAAATTTTTATATATATCTTTTTTTATGTGTCTATTCATTCTGTTTAAACCAATGGGGGTTTTTCTTCACAGTTGCAGATAAAGATTAGGCTACACTAATATTATAGTATTAAAACTGATGATTTATATTCATTAAAGAAAATTTATTTAATAAAATAAAGAGACTAATTTAATCAGATTAATCACTTTATTCAAATTGAGGATTTAGTTTGAGGATATTTATTAAAAAAAAATGTAATATATATATTTTTTAATATATCTTTTTTATTATTAAAAACAAAGGTTCGAATGTCCGTTTGAAAAACCCTGACGAAGTTCGAAGCCCAAAAACAGGCTTCGGGGACAGCTCTAGTGTGTGTGTGTGTGTGTGTGTGTGTGTGTGTGTGTGTGTGTGCTGTGTGTGGTCATGTTCATAAGTTAGGTGTTAGAGGCCAGTCTTCCGAAGGGAAGAGCCAAACAGTTAGCAAGATATTGCTCAGTGTCAGCTATTATTGGCAGCCGCGCAATTTGCAGAAGACGCTGCTATCTGTACCCATGAGCTGTGTTGTGTGTTGATTGTCAGGTTCATCATCCTATGTGTGTGTGTGTGTAACTTTGGTTTCCATTGGCAATTTGGGCACGAATGTAACAGAATAACCCACAATGTCCAATTGCACTGATAATATTTGTGTATTTATATGGACATAAATAAAGATTCTAAATGCGCGCCCGTGTGTGTGTGTGTCCGTGTAAAACAGAACACAGGAATGACTTATGGCACAGGTATCAATAATGCCGACACTTACAACTTGGATGCAGTGAGTCCGAGGATGATGAACAAGAAGAGGAGCCATACCATCTGTGGAGACGAGGAAGATTAAGAAGATCATTCCAATTCATTTCCCACAATTTTCAACGTTTGAATTTGAGCAAGGAGGTGTTTTCTGTCAGCGCGAGGAGAACTGAAGCCTCACAATGTCACTACTCAGCAAATAAGCACATGACTGGTTCTAAAGAGAAGCCACTGCAGTCCTAAGGAACCTGTCTGCTCAGTGGTCACTTTTAAGTAGTGTCTACGCTCCATATTTGCTGGACCGCTGCCGTTTTTCTGCAACTATATAAAAGGACGTTTTCAGTCAAGTGTGACTCACAGACATTGTTGTACTATTCGCCTTGCGAGGACAAAACTATAACCCCTAACCACTACATGACTGCCCTTAGCCCTTACCTTAACCCCTTTCCTACCCTAAAGCCTAAAATGACCAACCTTAAAATAGGACCATTCTCATTGATCTTCACTTTAAAGGATTCTGCATATCTTTCAACCTTCTGTCTTCACAAGGATAGAAGTACAAAAGAACACACGCACACACACACACACACACACAATTGTACACTTACACAGAGAGTAATGGTGAGAGGTGTGAGTGTGGGAGGAAGAAGACAGAAGGCCAGGCGGAGGTAGTTGATAAAGCCATCTTGTGTGCTGCAGTCTGGGGTGTTCTTCACAAATGCACAGCGGCCTGAGACATTAAGTTTCATCACCTGGTCACACTGGAAGACACACACACACACAATTTACAATTTAGTCATTTAGCTGACGCTTTTAATAAAGCGAGTTACGGATTGTGAACAACATGTCACCAGGAGTTTCAAGTTTCAAGTTTGTTCATTAATTGTCACAATAAAATACACGTATTTTACCATGAAATGCTTGGTTCTGTATCATATGAGCCCCAGAGAGTGTGCTTCATACAGTAAGAAAAAAAAAGTAAGTAAAGAGGAATATACAATATACATATATATACAACATAAGGGTACATCTCTGACAGCTAAGGGAGTGGCATTGTTCGTCAAATAGTATCAAGCTTGAGTGTTACACACTGAGTGCATATAGACATATTAGCATTGCAAGATATGTAGTAGCATAAGTATAGCAGCATAGTAGTAGGGTAGTAACTAGGGTAGTACATAATATGGATAATAGTCAAATGACAGTAAAGAGGATTACAGCTTTGAAGCTGTTTCAAAGACCGTATTATCAATGGTTTGAAACTGTTTCCTACTTGTGGCTGTATAACTAATGATGTGTGCAGTAGCACACAGGTAGACTCCGTCAACTGGCCCCTACAAATGTCCTAACCTAGTTGTACAGTAAATGACCAAGTAAGGCATTGTCAGTATTCCAATGTACAGTGTAAAATGTGTGTGTGTCCCCTACCCAACCCCCCCCCCCCCCCCCTCCAATGTACAGCCCTCACCCAACCCACCCAACCCCACCCATCCAACCTCCTCCAATGTACAGTTTCTACGCCAAATGTATATACACTCCTTTTATGGACACTTTTGTATCACAAACAGTACTGTATTTGCAAATCTGATATGTCATAAATGTATAGATGTAGCAGTACTGTCTATCTGTATGTCATGTATGTCATATATGTTATGATGAATTGAAAATGGGGGACCCTGATGTAAACAAGACGAAAGTCTTTCTCTGGTCTGCATCCCCTTAACAATTGTATGTATTGAGCTGTACTGTACTGTACCCATTCTGCAATCTGTTAATAAACTTTTCAATCAATCAATCAATCAATCAATCTATCCCGAGTCAATCAGATAATTTACCTATAGGTAAATAGTATAGTTACAGTATAGTTAGTCTATTACATGCAACTATACTATTACAACAACTAGTCTATTACATGTAACTGAGACCAAAGTCAGAGGTAGAGAAGTGATGTTGAAGCCTATACGGATAAAACACGGGCACTTACACGGTGGAACTAGTTGCCCCAACCTGGGTAAATATGGTTATGGTTTGCTTCATGTCCATGATTTGAGTCGGCATGTGACAGGACAGGAGGAACAAGCAAACTGTCCGACAACCGGCCAGATTCTAAAGGACATTGCGCAAGATTCTTCTGACAAAATAGACACAGTAAACAGCCAAGAGGTCGAATGCGAGGGTACAAGTTAAATCTAAGTGGACGAGAGTTAATAACACGATCCAGCTTGTTATCCCACTCACCTCGTCCGCGGTTCCTCGAAACATCGTCGCGCTTGTCGTGTCTGCAGACGTCCAGCATCAGCGCGCTTTATGAGGACATTGGGGACTCAATAAGAGTTTGAAGAGACACGGCGATGACACCATAACAAAAGTGACAGTCTATTCCGAAATGTCATAATCACGTCCTCTCCATTTAAAGAACATTCCTACACGACAACGAGACGACTCCACGCGACCGCAGTGTGCAGTGAGGAACTTGCCCTATTGCTCAAACCTGAATCGAGGAAAAACCAGACGCCAGAACAGATACTATATTCAGAGGAACAAATTGATTTATAAAGACAGCATATACTGTGTACATGCTCCTAGAAAGGCTACATGTACACACATGTAAAGGCGTGTCTTCTATGTTGGAATATCTAAACAAACCGACGAAATCCCACCCAGTTTTCTGGAGACCTAACGTCGTGATACTCGACCCGCCCCCTTTCGTTTGCCCCCCCCCCCCCCCCCCCCCCCCCCCCCCCCCACAAAAAGAAATGGGGGGAGGGGGGGTCAAAAGATTTTATGTACTGTGACCTGAATACTTAAAAAAAAAAAAAAAAAGGTCTGTCAGTAGCCTCGAGGCATGATCCTGGTATATTGTATTCATTCATTTTTCTTTATTATGCATTTATACAGTCCAGTGTGTGTCTCCGTGCTGGCTGACATTAACATAGCTAATCACATGACAGCTTCACAAAGAACCCACACATAGTGTAGGTAGGGGGGCGATATTACAATCCAAACATCCACAAAAATCGAGTTATTTTAATATTCTGTGTGCTTATTCAGATTAGACTCATAGCTCAGAACCAGATTTGCTCATCTATCCACAAAATGCAAACATCTTCAAAGTTGATGGGACACTGAGGTCCTCTACCCATAACTAGACATCCTTATAATAGAAGCTTAGGCAAAATGTATACATATTATGTTACTACAAGCTACTGCTCCTCCCCAAGTCTCAAGTAGGGAACAATAATCCCCAACACCTTAAAAATCACTTTATTGATGCACACACACCCCTTAATACAAATCAAGGGGTACTTAATAAAACATTACAGACCCCTTAACTCTTTCTGCGCCATACCCGACATTTCTCGGGTTTCATCGCCAACGGTTGAGCGCCATACCAGAGATTTCTCAGGTTTAGATCCTTTGATCCCCATTCTAAACACTCGCTCGGAGCTGCCTGTGTCTCCCTGGCACCGCTGCCTACGTTAACATTTTTAATGATAGCCATGCCCAATATACACAAGTAATTGCGATCGCGATGGGACGACTGGGATTTATTCATTTTGGAGTACCTTCTGACTAAGGTATGGTCTATTTTAGGTAACCTGCTGGTATTTTTTTAACCAAAAACATGCTTTTGTAGCCATCACAGTGTCGTATTTTACCGAACCTAAAGCATGCTTTTGGTAACGATCACAGTTTCAACGTAAAAACGACCCCCCCCCCCCCCCCCATGATGATTTTGTGAAGAAACATACTGTATATATATGGTATATACCTTTGATTTGGAAATATTTGGAGTTTCAGGCGAGCAACCAGAACGATTTGAGCATAATGCACATAACACGTCCTATCTCGCATTCAAAAAAAAGACTGGATTATTTTGGAAAGGGGTGATGTTTAGCATGGAATAGCGCACAAACTAAAGTATGTAGAAATGAACTGGTTAGTCAGTGTTGGACTATAAACAATGTCTGTCATATGAGCCATACTATTGTCTCCATAGCTATAATACAGAACACACGATGGGTCCGCAAACATCGCGAAAATGGTCAATAACGCTGGCACCATTGAGTAGAGATGGGAAAACAGTGAGTTAAACATGCCTTAATTGTACCCTTAAACACCTTAATCAGTAAGGGTAAACATTTTTGCCCCTTCATTTTACTTAGTATATAGTATATACTTAGAAAATAGTATGCACAATTTTCTTTTTAATTTCTTTATTCATTTACCTTAATTCCTATTGAATAATAATGGTTATTTAAGAGTTTTATTGAGGTGTAATAGTATGCGACAGCCAGGCTGTGAATGGTCCTTCCAACATTCAGTCTTGGAGTGGCTGCTCATACACCAAGCTAACATCTAGCGATGGAGTCTTGGGGTTGTACCAGCCACTGGCCTCTCTGGTCACCACTGGACACAGGTCCTGTTCACACCACCTGAGGCACAATTAACAGTAATAAGAGTTTCAGAAACACTGGGCATCATGATGCCACCAACTCCATAACAGCTTTGTGATATTAACAATTCTACTTCAGTGTTTTGAGTTTTTTATTTTAATTTTTTTTTACCTGAGAGCAGCATAAGCATCTGAATGAGAAGCTCCTTCCCACGAGGCGTGGTCTACTAGCAGAGCACCTGCAACAGACGTACAACTAGTTCATAACCAGTGGTGGAAAGTATTTTTACTCAAGTACTGTACTTAAGTACAATTTTGAGCTACTTGTACTTTACGTGAGTCATTTTATAGAACTTTATACTTTCCACAACATTTCAAAGGACATATTGTACTTTTTACTCCACTATATTCATCTGAACCCATCAGTGACTAGTTACTTTGAAGAAAAAGATTTTGCATAGAAAACCTGGCAAAAATGTATGAAGATTATATACTTTCACATTTGAAGTCTGTCAACTTCAAGAGGATCAGAGCAGCATAACTGGACCACATGCCATATAAACATAACCTTTAATCAGATGAATTGAAAATGGGGGACCCTGATGGAAACAAGACAAACGTCTTTCTCAGGTCTGCATCCCTTTAACAATTGTGTGTATTGAGCCGTACTGTATTGTACCCATTCTGCAATCTGTTAAATAAAGTTTTCATTCATTCATTCATTCATCAGCATAACTGGACCACACACCACTTTAACATAACCTTTAATCAGAGCAGCATAACTGGACCACATACTACTTTAACATAACCTATAGAGGTCAATGGATCGAGGCTTGAATACTCCAAAGCACTGGAATACACAAACGTTGTGTAGAATGCATACTTTTACTTTAGATACTTAAGTACATTCAATAGCAAACACATCTCTACTTTTACTTAAGTAGAATTTGAATGGAGGACTTTTACTTTTACCAGAGTATTCATTTATCTGGGTAGTTCTGCTTTTACTTAAGTAAAGGAACTGTGTACTTCTTCTTTTTACTTTTAAAACAACACTGTTCAATATTACACGTACTGTAGACTTCTGTATACTTTTACTGTATATTTTATACTAGAATGTATATACATAACATACGAAATGTGAATCCCGGTCCGTACTCTATTATTATTATCTTATTCTTAGGCCTATTCTATTCTTAGGCAATTTGTTTTGTTATTCTTATTCGTGACTTTGTTCTGTCTAAATGTTTACTGTGAGCGATTTGTAGTGTCAAATTTCCCTCGGGATGATTAAAGTATTTCTATTCTATTCAATTCTATTATATTCCACCACTATTCATAACACTTCACAGAAAAGAGCATAGAGCATTTGTAAAAGGATACTTCTTTGTTCGTTGTGTTTCCACTTTTGAGAGAGGATGTGGGTGTTCTGCAGTTGACAATGACAATTTGCATAATCTCACCAGTTGTAACTGATTGATTGATTGATTGATTGAGACCAGAAAAAGACTTTCGTCTTGTTTACATAAGGGTCCTCCATTTTCAATTCATCAAGACATTTATGACATACAATACATACAAATATACGGCACTGTGTAAGAAAAAGAGAGCATAAAAAAATATATACATCCGAAGGGGAAGAAACTGTACATTGGAGGGGGTTGGGTGGGTGTGGGTGTGGGGGGGGGATTTTGACATTTACCGGGTCCAGTTTCTAATTGCAGCCACCCGTAGGTGCTCTTTGAGAGCGGTTTTGAAGGAGGGTAGTAATTCACATTCCTTTACGGCTGTGGGTAGGGCGTTCCACATTATTGTGTCATAATTGCAAAACATGTTTAGTCTCTTGTTTGAGCCGAACTGCTATCAGGTTTAATTGTTTTGGACACTTCTGAGCCAGCTTACTATGTTATGCTTGTGGTTGTAATAGGTAGTGTTAGGGAATTGAACCCGATCAATGAAGGTAGACCGTCGAAGGTAGGCTTGATAAAAACAAAGGTTTATTCAGAGTTATAGCTTGGATGACCCAACCGGGACACCAGCTGATGTGTCCCCAGGTGAGCCTGCCCCTGGGGTCCACTCAGGCGTGGCTCTTTATAAAGTCAGAGAGTGGAATTCTGGGTAGGCTGGGATCTAGGAGAGGAGGGGGTTCTAGTTAGGAGAGGGAGGGGGGGGGTGGTATCGGGTGAGGGGTGTGGTAAGGAGATGGAGGTGGTCATGGTTGGGGGGGGGGGGGGGGGGGGTTGGAGGTGAGAGATAAAGGGTGTGTGAGTGTTCTAATGGACAAGCTAAAAGCAATTGGTTTTGTTAGTTTATCAGTGAGCTGGATGCAATCCTACCTGGAGGGGAGAGAACAGATGGTAGTGGTAAACGGTACCCTATCCCCCCCCCTCACAGTGAGCTGTGGTGTTCCACAAGGAAGCATACTAGGACCGCTACTCTTCCTAATTTATGCAAATGACATGTGGTCAGCCTGTGACTGCAACTTGTTCCTGTTTGCGGACGACTCAGCCCTGCTGGTCTCTGACAAGAACAAATTGCAGGTTGAAAAAACCCTCAGCACGGAACTAGGCAAAATCTGCATATGGCTCGCTGATAACAAACTATCATTACACATGGGCAAAACAGAGTCCATTCTCTTCGGTTCAAATAACAAACTCAGCAAGACCGACGGATTCTCAGTTACAGTGGGTGACAATATTGTCACAAGGAAAGACAAAATTACCTACCTGGGTTCCATCCTAGAGGCAAATCTTTCCTGTGACAAAATGGCATCCAATGTAATAAAAAAAGTCAACCAACGAACTAGATTCTTGTACCGGATCTCCTCTCTGGTAAACAAGAATACCCTGAAGACTCTGGCAGGAGCACTCATTCAAGGGTACTATGACTATGCGTGCACCTCATGGTACCAAAGCACCTCAAAGGCGCTTAAAACAAAATTACAAACATCACAAAACAAACTGGTCAGACTACTGCTTGACCTGACTCCTAGAACCACCTCACCCCTGCCCACTTTGACAACCTAGGATGGCTTAGAGTAGACGACAGAGTACAGCAACTTGCAATGGGCCTGGTCTACAAGATACACTATACGACCGGGGTGCCCATGTACATGTCAAAATACTTCCCAAAGGTCAGTGAATACCACAACCACTACACCAGAGGAAGCTCAACAAATCATGTTAAACCCAGATTCGGCTCAAACAAGGGACTAAACACGTTTCGCAATTATGCCACAACAATGTGGAACGCCCTACCCAAAGCTGTAAAGGAATGTGAATCCCTGCCCACATTCAAAACCGCTCTTAAAGAGCACCTACGGGAGGCTGCAATTCGAAACTGGCCACCGTAAATGCCCAAAACCCCCACCACCTCCTAATAGACAGTCTCCTCCCCACCGCATGTATATATTCCCTCCCCGCCGTATGTATATTTCCCTCCCACCCACCCACCCCCTCCTAATGTACAGTCCCCTCCCCATCATATGTATATACTCTGTCAGGATCTAGGGGTAACAGTACTGTATATTTGAATACCGCTTATGTCACAAATGTATCAGTACTAAATACCTATATGTCCCTATGCCATAAATGTCATGTATGTTGTGTATGTCATAAATGTCTATATGAATTGAAAATGGGGGACCCTGATGGAAACAAGACAAACGTCTTTCTCAGGTCTGCATCCCCTTAACAATTGTATGTATTGAGCCGTACTGTATTGTACCCATTCTGCAATCTGTTAAATAAAGTTTTCATTCATTCAGTGGGGGGGTTAGACAGGGGTATTGTGAGGACAGTGGGCTGTCTGTGGGGGAGGGGGGGGGGGAGAATTACAATTTGGGGTGGCGGGGGATATACAATTATTCCACAGTAGCCAGGCTCTGTGGTGGATACGATGCTCTTTGTATTTTTACATGTTCTTAAAATCATGTTGAACCTTTGCAATATTTTATGTTATTATATTTAAATTCACATGTGTGTGTACGACTCAAGGATCGGACTCAACACCCACGAGAAGTGGCACCAGCGGCAGCATCGCTGAACCCCCCCCCCCCCATCCCTGGAGCAAGCATCATCATCGAACACGATGGACAGCTAAGAAGTGTGTGTACTACCTATGTAGATGCGAGCCAGGCTGTATGCCAGGTCTCTGGCTGCCAGCTCTAGGTAGCTCGAGGGTCTGGTAGCTGCAGCCTTTATAAACTCCCCCAGGCATGAGAGGGCGCTGTCTACCGTTCTTACAGCTGGGGCCAGCGAAGAAACACCTGAGGCTGCTGCCAGCAGGGACTGCAAGAAGAAAACATGTTCAAAGTCCTGCACAAATGTGTTATTCAGTGCAAAATGTGAAATACTTTTTTTTAGGTTTGTCAACAAACCCCTTACCTTGGTGTGAGTGAAGTAGGCCTGAAGAACGAGTCCTGAGCTGCGAGCCACACAGCGCAGTACGTCCAGAGACAAGACATTTGTCGTACCTTCCCAGATACTTAACACCTGTGAGAGAGAAAGGGAGATCTCTCATAAGATCTGGGGCCTCCCAAGTCAAACGTTTGTATTTTTATTAAGTGTGTTAACCCTTTCACTACCACACTACAGAAGGTTAACCTTTCACAACCACACTACAGACGGCTGTGAAGGGGTTAACCCTTTGGCACGTGGCAGTGAAAGGGTTAACCTTCTGTATTGTCACAATGAAAGGGTTAACCCTTTGGTAGTGTGGCAGTGAAAGGGTTAAAAGTATATTTCTACCCATATGTACTTTTATTTTTTATTTTATTTTAATCCTTTTTTTCTCCGCCTGATTTTTTTTCAATTTTTCTCCCCATCCCAATTTTAGTCGTTGCCAATTCCCCCCCTCCCCTACCTGGTTGTTGTGCGCATGTTCCTCCTACTGGTCGGTACAAGGGAACCTTGAAGTCCACCACATGCTTCCTCTGACACATGTGGAGACAGCCAGTGGCAGGCGCCCAGACCTGACCTGTAGGTAGCTGGTAGGTAACCTGCTGTCCACAACGCCAGATTACCACCCACGACTTCCCTCCCCCTAACTCAGCCAAACGAGTTAGTATGACGACCAGCCCAAGCCGCATGGCAATGCTGACTCCGGGAGTCGAGACCGCAGCCTCTTGCATTGGTGACGAGCGCAATCTCCGCTACACCACCCGACCGCCCTAACCATATGTACTTTTCATATACTAATTGAAAGCATGTTTATTAATATGTTGTAAATGTAATCTAATCCGTCTAATCTGTAAACGTTTTCAGTTGTTTACCAAACTTAAACTGTACTTAAGTTAAAAAGTCATATCAAAAGTATAATTTCAATATACTTAAAGGGGTTATGCACTGCTATTCCTAGCACTATTTGGGCAACTTTACACAATTCCTGTTAGTCTATTGAAGACATTTGTAAGGTTTTTTTTCAAAAAAATTCATTGTTTTATATTTCTAATCAAGTACTCGAAACCATCATTTTTCAGCCTCAAGAAATCAGGCTGTTATGGCCTGGCTCCGCCCATAAGCACTTTGAGTGACAGTCAGACCACAGTCTGCACTGGTAGAGGGAGGGAGGGAGGGGGGGGAAGAGAGAGAGAGTTCAGTTCAGTTCAGAGTTTTTATTTTCCACATGGAATAATACAATCATAGTTTCTTCATTAAAAAATCATAAATAGTAATTCCATGGACAAAAGGAGCAGGAAGAAGAATAAATCATATAGTTACCTGCCCCTTATTCCTAAACTAACATGTATTTTCTTAATGGTCGGCGTATAACCTTATTTACACAAATAATCATTTATACCATGAGAGAGAGAGAGAGAGAGAGAGAGAGAGAGAGAGAGAGAGAGAGAGAGAGAGAGAGAGAGAGAGAGAGAGGCTCTCTCTTCCTTTCTCTCCCTCCAAAGCGCACGGCCCCGCAGCTCCACTCGCTGATGACACGGGGCAACTTTTTTCTTTTCTTTCTTTCAATCTCCCGTGTGGCGCGCGGCCGGCAGGTACCCCCCCCCCCCCCCAAGTGCCCCCTCTCTCTCCCTCCCTCCCTCTCTCTTCCTTTCTCTCCTTTCTCTCCCACTCGGCTCTCGCTGATGAGACGGGGCAACTTTTTTCTTTTCTTTCTTTCAATCTCCCGTGTGGCGCGCGGCCGGCAGGTACCCCCCCCCCCCCCAAGTGCCCCCTCTCTCTCCCTCCCTCCCTCTCTCTTCCTTTCTCTCCTTTCTCTCCCTCTCGGCTCTCTCTTCCTTTCTCTAGAATGGGGGCGGGCATTAGCTCCAACCACAGAGCCAATCGCATCACTGTGCGCTATCCACAGCGCCCAGTGACGTGACTCGGGACTTCAAATCAAAATGACCCGATTTACTAGAGGAACAGAGGGGCTGGGCTGAAACGGAGCAATCCGCCAATATGGTATTTAGACCCTAAAACACATTGATACGAACTCCTATTACTATAATACAATGCTAGAGACTGAAAAATGACATTTATAATGCATGGGACCTTTAAGCATATCTTAACTCATTCAGGGCCAACAACGTTTATATATGTGTTTGGATCGTTTTTCCTTTTTTTCGATTTTAATATTCTATTCAATGTCACAGACCTGTATGTTGCCGTTAACACATTCTGCGCCACGCAGTATGCCCATCTATACCACTCTCTGCCAGTACTGTAACCCTATGGAGTGACTCACCTTCTTTGCAGGGCTATAACTTTTTAAATATTATAGCTATATCGACATTACTATGGCCCATTCAACATCGGGTATCTATCGTTCCGGATGTGGGAACGTTATATTTTCCCATTCATACATTGTCGTGTTAGTACCGTCGTGAATATAAGTATGTTTTTAGACTGTATAGCAGTAATTCCTAGAACGCGCGTTATAGGCCCCGACACGTATTATACATTGGCGTTTCGTTCCTATACACGCTATATTAAAAAATTCAAATGCATATGATCGCTATACATTTTTTTTTTAATTTTTTTTATTATTGCAAAACAAAACTTATTAAAAGTCAGTACTCAACACACAATGTATAATGAAACTTTCAGTAAAGGTGGTTAAAATATATGCAAGTACAGAAACAGGATAAAACAAAAATAGTCAATAATAACATTTTAACCGTATACCGTGTATATCCAGCGAAGTTACAATTATATAAATGTTAGTATATAATATACCCCGAATACCTATTTTCTAAAACCCTACACACATATGCTCCAGCTCAAATCCCCCCCTCCCGGACCCCCTCTTGGATAGTACCTCCATTATCCCTCACTCCTAACCAGACATCACCATTATAGGCTAGCTTTTATTCTCTCCACCACTTCTAACCACATTAACATTTTGGATTCATTGAGTCCTAGAATTCTTGCTGTTGATATTTCTTGATATATCACATCAAGATATGTAAGAAACCACACTTTCCGGCACATTTTTTCCGGTTGAAACCAACGTGATGCAATCAGTTTTTTAGCTACTGTGATACCCGATAAAACCAATCTTTTTAGTTGTGGGTTCACTGCAAACTCAAAAACATCATTCAATAGCAATACAGCGGGGTGTACAGGTATATTCCAAAATACGAGTATTGATAATTGTTGGGACACATCTTCCCAGAATGTCTTAACTGGTGGGCAGTCCCAATACATGTGCATAAATGTTCCTTCGTCCCCATTTGTACATTGGGAGCATTTGGAGTTTTGTATAAGCCCCATTTTGCACAGCCTTATAGGAGTCAAGTATGTCCTGTGAATATAGTTCAGATTGATTTGTTGATGATCCGGGTTCCTTGATGTAAGTCGGACATTTGCCCAGGCTCCTTGCCAATCAAAGTCATTTTCCAGGTCTGGTATATCCCTCCTCCAGACATTGTCTAGTTGAAGGGTTTCGTACGAGGACGTTAGTAATTGTGAATAAAAACCTGATACAAAACCTCCCAATGTATTTCTGTCATAGAAAAATTTGTGGTATCTGTGGTGTTCAATTGGTATGTGTAATGGAACACCGTGGGATCTCATACAAAGTTTTAACTGTATGTAAAAAAGCCATGTGGACTCGGTGAGGTTAAACTTTATGCATATTTCGACATAACTACAGAGGCCCTTGTTATTAAAAATATCCCCTAATGAGTGTATGCCTCTTTCTTCCCATACAGGGAATCTTATAGGTCGTTTTCCCATTAAGAGAGCATTGTTATTGAATATGGGAGTGTGATTATGCCATACTTGCTTGTTAGGAAATTTCCTTTGAGTTTCCCGCCATGTCCTGATTGCATGGGTTATTATTGGGCCAAATTCTCGCTCACAATGCTTGATTGAAAGTTTAGTGTATGCTATGTCTTTCAATCTCTGTGGGGCTACTATGTTTTCTTCTAATTTTCTCCAAGATACCAAAGCCTCGGGGTCAAACCATATCTTCTTCAATGGTCTTAATGTGAAGGCATTAAAATATTGTAAAAAATCTGGGACTGCCATGCCACCGTCTGCTTTACTTCTCTGTGCGGTGGATCTTTTTATGCGAGGTGGTTTGTTATTCCAAATAAATTTGTATGTGGAGGTTTGTAATCTTTTCCAGTAGCCCTCTGGAGGAGGTAACGGAAGCATTGAGCTGAAGAAATTGATTCTTGGTAATACATCCATCTTAACTATTGATATCCTTGCCTGTACTGAGTTTTTAAGTTTTGCCCACCTGTCCAGGTCGTCCTTGATTTTGTTCTGTATTTTTGTGTAATTGTGCTTCACCGTTTGTCTTATGGTGGGGAATATTTCCACTCCCAAGCATCTGAAATGTTTTACCATCGGTATCGCACCTGGGAGGGTTATATCTTTTTTTGCAGGGGTGTTAAGTGGAAGGAAAGCCGACTTCGGCCAATTTATCTTAAATCCCGATAAATCACCAAAGTTCTCAATCAACTTGAGCAGATGAGGCAATGTGGTGTTGGGGTTTTGCATGAACAATATTACGTCGTCCGCATATAAACTAATTTTTTGTTGTGTGCCCTTGATTACGATTGGTTCTATGGATTGGGATTGTCTTATATATTGTGCTAAAGGCTCTAATGATAAATTGAATAGTCCGGGACTAAGAGGGCAACCCTGTCTGGCAGAGCGTGATACCGGAAAGATTTTGGAGATGATTGTGCCTGTTGTAATCATGGCCGATGGGTCCTTGTATAGTACTTTAATCATATCAATGAAACCTTTTCCTAACCCCATCCTTTCCAATACTGCCCATAGAAACGACCATTCCAACCTGTCAAATGCTTTCATAGCATCCAGGGATAGTATCGCCTTAGGTGTGATGTCCTCTTTGTCTGTATCTAGTACGTGCAGTATTCGCCTTATGTTATCATTGATCAGGCGACCTTTTATGAAGCCTGTTTGGTCCGTATGAACTAAAGACGTCATATGCTTTTGCAATCTGATGGCTAATATCTTAGAGTACAGTTTGACATCGGTTCCGAGGAGGCTTAAAGGACGGTAACTACCGCATTCAGTGGGGTCTTTGTCTTTTTTGTGAAGAACTGAAATGAGTGCGGTATTTTGGTGTTCGATGAAGCTTCCCTCTTTGACTGAGTATAAGATCATATTTAGTAATAAGGGTCCAAATATGTCCCAGCAAGAAATGTACATTTCTGATGGGATACCGTCAATTCCCGGAGCTTTGCCGTTTTTCATTCCGGATATGGCCTTCTTGAGTTCTTCTAATGTGATCGGTACTTCTAACTGTTTAGCGTCTTCATCTGTAAGTTTAGGGAGAGTAATTTGATTAAGATATGTGTCTAATTTGTCTTGATCAAAGGTCGTTTCTGAGTTATATAAATCGGAGTAGAATTCTTTGAATGTATCGTTTATTATTTTGGGTTCTGTTACTAGAGCTTGTTGTTTCCTAATGGCAGTTATATCTGCAAATTTTGCATTAATTCTTAGTCGCATGGCTAAAAGGTGACTAGGTTTAGAACCTTGGAAGTACTGCTGTTGTCTAGTGCTGCGTATTTGCAATTCCGATTTTTGTCTGTAAATTGCTTTGATCTCGGTCTTTAGAATGTTAACTTGGTTATCTAGTCTAGTAGAGTTGTTGTATTTTAAAGAATTAAAAAGCGTTGAGTAAAGCGTTTCTTTTTCAGACAGTTTTGTGTTTTGATTTTTGCGCAATATGGAGGTAAATCTATCCGAGAAATCCTTGATCATACTCTTTACCGACATCCATAATATTCTGGGATCTTGCACCGAGTTAGCATTAACTTGTAGGAATACTGTGAGAGCTTCTTTAATTTGTGTAATGAATTCCTTGTTGTTAAGCAGCATCGAATTAAAACGCCATCTTGGGGCCCGGGTAGATAATGTACCAAATGTTGCTTTCAGGATTAAGTAGCAGTGATCTGATAGCGCATTGGGTGTCATTTCCACTTCGTATTTATCAAATATTCTCGGGGATGCAAAGACGTAATCAATTCTGGATAGTGTGTTGTGTCTCGCCGAACGACAGGAGTACTTGCGGGTCAAGGGGTTAAGTGAACGCCATAAATCAGTTACTCCTGTTGATTTTGACCAATCTTTTAATGCTTTAGATGAATTCTTTTGTTCGCTGGAGAAGGAAAGGTAAGTTTTGTCCATCCTTGGGTTCCAAATGGCATTAAAATCCGCACCTATTATGTATGAGTACTCGGGATGGTTTAACATTTCTCCTGTTAGTGAAGTGAAGAAACCCACTTCGTACAAATTCGGGGCATATACCGCTGCCAATGCAATTTTCCTGTTATTGTGTATAATCCTAGCTATAGTTATGCGCCCCTCAGCATCCGACCATACCCCTTTCAATTCGATATTTAATTTGCGTCTGACGACTATGGCTACCCCTCTAGTTCTCGTAGCAAAAGAAGAGTGACCAATATTATGGTATATGTTATCCGCTAACGTATTTATGTCTCCCTCTAAAATGTGCGTTTCGCTTAATAGTGCCACGTCCACATGTTCTTTTTTCATCAGTGTAAGCACGCTTTTGCGCTTGTGTTGTTTGTTAATCCCACCGGTGTTCCATACCATTATATTCAAACTAGCCATAGTCTATGCATGTTTTCGTGTAGTTTTTGGTAATGTTTCTGGAGTATGAAGCTACAATAGATGCACATCCAATTAATGAGGTCCCGTTGAGAGCTGAGCTTAAAAACATATATATATACAAATAAAAATCCCCTATTTTCCCCTCTCCCAGAAAGTCGAACATGCCTGTGTTCCAAGAACACATCCTCCGCGATTGACTTTCTCCCATGGTCCACCGGATTGCCCAACCTGAGCATTGTAATCCTAATTTTCCTATGCTCATTGCCATAGGATCTAACATTTCCATTCTATTGCAATAGAATGTCGCTTTTGGTCTTGCACCTTCCCTTACTGTAATGAAGTATTGTGATAAATAACTAAAGATAAAAAATAAAAAATAAAATAAAAAGAGAATAAACCTTTATCGACATATTCCTTTGAACCCTCCACCAACGTGTGAGGGAAAAAAAAAGGAAAAGATTGTAGATCAGTATTGACACTTAATGTGAAGAACATTGGAAAAGAATAATGTAAGTTACAATATATTTAAAAAATATATAGTAATATTGACACCTTAATGTGAAGAACATTGGAAAAGAACAATGTAAGTTAAATTATATTTAAAAAATATAGGGTGATGAGAAGAAAAAATTTAATAAAATAAAAATCAATGGAAAGATATAGATAATGAATAAGAGATAAATAATTATCAACGTGGAGAAGCCACTAGAACCGATTTAACTGATTAGATAAGATAGAAAAGCAGCGCCTTTTAGCGCTTCAATGTGCCTTTAATGGAGTGATTACTTAAATTGTTAGAATAACCTTGCTGTGCCCATACGTTTATGTGTGGATAATTTTAAAGTATTATTAAGGGCTGATTGCACTTCATTTAATTTATATATGCTATGTGTATGCACACCGAATGTTATTGTTAGAGTTGTATGCTTCGTTGTCATGGTGCCTTATATTCTAGAAGGTTGTAGAATATACTATTGCCTAGACTATTTTACTTCGTTGTCATGGTGCCTTATATTCTAGAAGGTTGTAGAATATACTAGTGCCTAGACTCTTTTACATTCCAGAATGATCTAAGAGACCCAGGGCATTTGAGCGATAAACCCAGAATATTCCAGATAGATCTTTTTGCATTGATATTTATTTATTTGTCCCCTCAGAGACCAGAGACTGAAATTATAATGTATTATGAATCGTATTATACACAGTAAACATTGTTATAGACGACTTGCATATCGTTTGCTACTTTGATGAACACAGCAATGTTATTCCAACACTGGTGGAATGACCTCATTGATGAACACAATAAAGTCATTCCTACACTGGTATATATTTAGAGGGAGGCTTAACTGATTCCGGCATTTCCGTCATGCTTTGGGTTATTTGCTGCATTTTGAATCAGGAAATCCTCAGCATCGAAGGGTGTAAATGGACCTGACCTGCGGCCGTTATTGTCCAAGTATGATAACAGCGCCGGATATGCTAGCCTTGGCTTGTGGCCGGCTGTGTACAGCTTTTGCATCACAACTTTGTATGGTTGACGTCGGATGATGGCCTCTCTGCTCAAATCTTCGTAGATAAATATTGGATTATCACCATACTTCATCTTCCCACGTTGGTTGCGAGCATATTTGATGATTTCATCCCTTGTTGTAGTTTTCCTCAGAGTGACAATGATGACTCTCGGCCCGTTGGTATTTTGCCCCTGGGAACCAATTCTGTAAACTTGTTCCACTTCTGGCACTTTGTTTGGATCGGAGTTATTCAAAATCTTTGATAACTCGTTTGGAAAGTTGATGTCATCGCAGTTCACTGATTCATCAAGCCCCACTATGCGGATGTTATTCCGCCTGTGGTAACGATGGGTTTCTAGTTGCCTCTCCATCACTTCGTTTTTAAGCAATTTTATTTCCCTCCGGTATTCATCTTTAACTTTTTCCATCTCTTCTCCCATCACTGTCATGATACCTTCGTTCGCCTTGACTGCTTTTGTGTTTTCTGTCACCGAAATCTCCACTGTCGTGATTCGCTCTGACTGTGCGTCGAACGCTTTCTTGACTTCTTCTAATTTCTCATCGATGTGATCGAATTTAGCCTCGATGCGATCGAATTTAGCCTCGACGTTTGCCTCGAGCGCCTTGATGTGTGTAATCTGTTCTTTCATCAGGTTAGACTGTTCTACCATCTGTTCTTTCATCAGGTTGGACTGTTCTACCATCTGTTCTTTCATCTGGTTAGACTGTTCTAACTGTTCTTTCATCATGTTAGACTGTTCTACCATCAGGTTAGACAATGTGTTGAAATCGGGTGGATTTCTGCTTACTTCAGTTGACGGCAAATGGTAGATAGATGCAGTGACGTTGGAATCCATAAATCTGACTGCTCTCCCTCTCACGGAGCTTGAATCTGTACCTTCTTTTATGTTGGTCTCTATTGATTCTCTTACGGGGACCGTAATCGATGATCCCGGTACGTTGTCCTCTTCCTTCTCCTCCTCGGAGCTTGTCGCCGTCGGCTCAGAACCAGCGACGGTTCGGACGCGTCTATCTCGTATTTTTACGTCCTGCGCCGTTGGAGTTGCCGTAGTTATTTTCTCTGCCTTCTTTCCACCTTTAACCATATTGTCTTTTGATATGGTTAGTAGAGGGTCTTAACAATACATACGATGTGGTCTATTCTCTTTCTTTACTGTCCAAATAATGTTTTTAAACGAAATTAGCGTTAGTGGGAGCGGAGCAATTGCAAAATGCGTGTGCTACATGTTGTAGCGTAACCGGAAGTCCCTATATATATCGCTATACATTATGCTCCATCATGCGTGAAGAAAAGGGGGGGGGGGTCGTTTATGATTCCTTGATTGTCATTAACGGCTTTCTTTAGTACGACACCATACGTTGATCGGATAGATTGCAATGAAATAAATGGACAATCGAGCTGGAATTAACGTTAGATTCCTCTTACCTGTGGCCGATGCGTCTGGTGAAAGAAAAAAAATTCCAATTATTTGATGTCGATCTGCTATATCCATTTTCCGTTTGTATGACGCAATAAACGCCGAAAGCATATTGATTCTTGCGTCTCGAAAGCGATCCCATGCACTCGAGTATGTATCTTGATCCACGATACAAGATATCTCTGCCGGAGGATTTTCCCCGATGCACAGAGCGCCACATCCGGTTTAGAGTGGAGTGCAACTCGCCTGAAATCCACCAGGCGGCGGTATTGAGGCGTTGAAATATCAGACAGGGTCCAGCTGGCTCCGGGAGCCTTCCTGGATGAATTATGAATGCCAATAGCGAATAAAGGAAATAACGATCATAAAAACAAGTAAACTTGTTGTTGGCGCTATTCAATTGGCGGGCAATAACGAGTAAACTCGTTTTTGGCGCAAGATGTGTTAAAAGGCATACTGGGACATAGATATATATAGAACACTAGATAGCTTGCCCGCGCTGCCGGCCAATGGAGAGCGACGTCACTGAACCGCCACCATCTTGTGAGGGTCAGCCTTGAGTGAGAGTGAGTGAGCTGCACAGACAAAAATACTCATAACTCGCTGAAATATTGACGGATTTACAAACGGTTTGGTTTATTACAAGCATTATTAATGTGGCTATGATTCAAGCGGTTTGTAAAAAAAAAAACATCTTTAAAAATTCTTTTTTTTATAAGTATGCAGTATCATAACTACATCTTTGATGTTTATAGCAAACCAACCCGTTTGTAAATCCGTCAATATTTCAGCGAGTTATGAGTATTTTTGTCTGTGCAGCTCACTCACTCTCACTCAAGGCTGACCCTCACAAGATGGCGGCGGTTCAGTGACGCTGGTGACTCCGCCTTAAGCTATCTAGTGTTCTACAGATATCTATGTACTGGGACCCCGAGGATGCAGTACCGGCCAGATCCTCCCAGGTGGCAGTATCGAGAGTGCAGTAAACCCTGTTCCAGACTGTGTGTTACGTTTAGACCGCTCCGGACGCAGTTTCTTAGTACAGGGAAGCCTAGAGATTCACTCGGTCGCATTGAAACGTGTACGGGACAATCGATGCATGTGTTGTGCTGGATTATGTCGTCGACCAGATGGACATCAGATGGACCAGATGGAGATAAAACAATTGGAATATTATTTTTGGAATAGCCCCGGTCAAAGGTAAGGACTTTCTGACGTCAATTCCAGCTTGATCGTACAATGTTGTCATACCGATCCAGCTGATCAGCGTGTGTAGTGTTCACAACGAATGCCGTTACTGGCAATCAAAGCATAAGAAACGACCCCCCCCCCTTTCATGCATTCATGATGAAAAATAATACCTATTACCGTAATTCCTCTAATAGTAACCCCGGCTTGTATTTGTTTCAACTGTAGCGGGTACCAGGCTTGTATTAGGAGGAGGCCTGTATAAGAGGGAGGCCTATATTTCAAATTTTCAAACGGATCATAATGAATAAATCAACATTTTGTGTCAGTTTGAACCCAGTAAAATGTACTGGGTTAATTTATTGAAACCAAGTACTGTATGAAATAGTAAACAGTGCAATTACAGGTGGTCACTGGTCATTTCAACGTTTTCAAAGTGAAATCAAGTAACTAACGGAACGTAGGCCAAATGCGTCCACATTTTTATATGATTCTATCACATTTTCATAACAATAGCACCCTGTGCCGTTTTCATTGAGGTTTCTTACAAATTAACGATGCTTTATCTTGTCCTTTATATGCCGATTAATCATTAGAATCTTAAATTGTACCATATGTCCCCCTTTAGACAACATATGTAACGCTACCAGCGCACTTTTGTTAAGATAATTAGTTGGCCATTCTCGGTCGCTATACCGAGGTCGCAGTAATAGTTTAGCGCTGTTCAGATCACGTCGGAGAATATAGACCCATCCCAGTGACCTGCGACCTGTGCTAACGCTCTTGGGAAATGCAGTGTTGTAGTTCTAAACATTTTCAGCCTTTAATTTTAAACCAATGCTGCCATCTACTGACAACAAAAAAGTGTTGTCTAATCGTCACCTTGAGAGCTACTTCCGTATACAGCGCCGCCCCAAACCCATTCTAGAGATTCCCACTTTTTGCTGGGAGTGGGGCGTGGCCGTATTTGGTCCCAGACAATAAGAGTGGCTGCAATTGGTCACTGTGACGTTAGCTCAGTATGCAGCTCAGTATATTAGTAACCCGGCTTGTATTAGGAGGCCGGCTTATAATTGCTTAGCTCAAGAGCGCACCCGGCCATTAATAGAGACCCGGCTTGTATTTGAGACCCGGTTACTATTAGAGGAATTACGGTATATACATTTGATTTGGAAATAGTAGCGTGTCCAGGGATGAAATGCCAATGCTTTTAGTAGAATTCACGTTGCGCCCTATAACTCAGCCTCCCAGGAATTAGCCCAGATCACTCCGAAAACTATACTTATATTCACCACGGGATAACGCACGAACGTATTCATGAAAAAATTAATTATTTTTTGCATCTTGGACAGAAGATAGTTACTGTCAAATGACCATAGTATTGTATCCATAGCTATAATATAGATATAGCTCTACAAACGAGGTGACGCATCCCTATCTGAAAATGCCCGGCCCTGAAAGAGTTTTTAAACATACCAACATTATGGAAAATGCACTTACCGTCTTCTCCAGAGTCAGACAAGAAGATAGATACCAATTTCCTGTGTGTTTAGTAGAAAGCTATCCGGTTGCAAGCTAGCCTAGCTTAGCACAAATGAATGGAAGTGGATACAGATCAGCTAGCTTAGCTTAAAACTCCGGGAGAGGTATTTTTGGCCAACAGCTAGGCTAGCTGATCCGTATCCGCTTCCATTTATTTGTGCTAAGCTAGGCTAGCTTGCAGCCGAATAGCTTTCTACTGTACACACAGTAGATATAACTCCTCTCTGTGTACAGTAGAAAGCTAAGTCTTCATTTACATCTTTAATACCTGTGTATCCCTGAGCATTCCAGGCAGCCCTGTGTCCTCAATGTATCCCTGCCCACCAAAGCTCTCCAAGCCTTCTGAGACCACAGCCACTGCCTGGTCCAGAACAGGGGGGAGGAACCGGTGTTATTACAGCCAATGGCAGTTTGCGATTGTTCAATGTGTTTGTGTGAATCCTGCACCTGTTTCCCAGTGTAGAGTTTGGTCACCGGTGTGAGCAGGCGCAAGAGGTGTGTCTCCAACACTGACGCCAGGCCAGTTTCCTCTCGGCCAATCAGACGACACACGTCCATAACCAGCAGGAATGCCCCGCGAGTCTCCACCTGCAGCGACGAAGAGGACAGAGATTAGGAATGATGGGAGGAAATACATTTTCACTAGAGGACATTAATCGTGCATTTGATTTGGTCCTTGTCAACTCATAAAGTCTGATCGTTTTCCACCAGGAGGTTGTACTCGAACAGCCGGCTAAGTGGTAAATACCAGTGTTAACCCTTTCACTACCACACTACCAAGGGGTTAACCCTTTCACTGTGACAATACAGAAGGTTAACCCTTTCACTGCCACACGACAGCAGGCTAACCATTTCACTACCACACTACAGAAGGTTAACCCTTTCACTACCACACCTTCTGTAGTGTGTTAGTGCAGGGGTTCCCAAATTTCAGGCCGCGACCCAAAAATAACGGGGTCAGAGAGCCGCAACCCCCACTATTATAGGAGGTAACATTTTTTATTTATTTATTTTTTATAAATGGAAATGTATGGTTGAAACATGCACACGTTCAAACGCACACACACTAATAAGCATTGGAGGTTTTAACCAGGGCAGGACTGGGGAAATCATTCAGGCCAGGAAATATAGTGCAAAATATAGCCCCAGTCAGGCCACTTTTTAAGCAGGGGGTCTGGGGGTCCCCCACCAGGACATTTCTTGTTACAAAGACTTAATTTCCTGCATTCTGGTTCAGGCATTTTTTTATTTGTACCCTTTAAATGCCAGTGTTTGTGATGGCATCACAAATTATTGTTAAAAAACAGGCTAGCATATGTATGATTAGCAACAACACTGATTTTGATGGATTTTCAGTTTTTTTGTAATGTCATATTGAAAATAATACAATCTTTTATTCAACTTCAGCCCTGATCATAACACCACATATTAATTTTATAATTCTAACCCTTTAAATGCCAGTGTGTGTGATGGCATATATTTGCAATATATCAAATGCAAAGTAGATTTTTCTGGGAAGGATTATTACAGGCTAGCATGTGTCAATGATTAGCAACAACAGTTTTTTGTAAGGGTCCCGCCTCCACCAATCACATGTGGCTCCTTTTGTGTGTGTGTGTCACTGCAACTCACAACTTGTGTGAGTTGCAGTGATCTCCTGGTTGTTCCCCACCTAGGTTATCTCTAACTATTGCGCTGCTGCAACTAGAAACACTGTCCTGGCCTATATATATATATATTTTGGATTTAATTCTTTATTTTTGGATTTAAATTTTTATTTGTTTGAAATCATCTGGCGACAAGGACCAACCGAATGCACCATTAAAGCGGTCTGTTCATTATGAAGTCTCTGTTTTCTATCCCTGCATACATCTTTACACTATGCAATTTTTCATCTACATGATTTAATTTAGCTGTGATTAACACAACGCTGATTTCATTAAAGGGATAGTTCGAAATTGTATGAAATACTTGCCAGTAGTGTAGTGGAAGCAAAGCTGTTAGCGCACTTATAGCGCTTTTAAACCGCCCGGGCTCCAGTTCAAGCTCCAGCTCCGTTCTGAACCCTCTGAACCTTGGTGCTCTCTGGCGAACCACCCCGCGTTTACACACATTTAAGCAGAACCAACATTCCACCGTCTCCGTCATCAACGGGGGCGTTACTCAGGTAAAAATAATGCGTGGAGAGCGAGCCTCAGCGCGAGAGTGCACACACAAAAGCACACATGCTGTATACGTTTGAAATTAATCGTTCCAGCAAAGTATGCTTCTATTATTCGAATGACTTGTTTTAATGGGTATCATATAGTAGTAAGTCCTACTGTAGAACATGACATAATAGCATGATATCTGATTTATTAATGCCAATACTGGACGATGACCGCAATTGGCACTTGAAAAGTGTAAATGATGGATTAGTCAGTAGCAATTCATGATGGCTCGTTTAGCTCAACTGGTTAGTGCCCTGCCTGTGGACCATATGGTCCCCAGTTCGAATATCTTGGATACTTCTTTTTTTTCCTGTAACGTTAATTAATTTATCCACTCTGGTTGATAAGATAAGATATTCCTTTATTGAAATTCAGGCATCATAGCAACATGGGGGGGGGGGTACACAGGTAGTAAAAACAACACAAGCAGTGTAAACAAATAAGTCAATATAATTGACTATCTAACCAACTGAAATATACAGTATTCACATAAGGTGCAGTATACATAAGGTGGTGTTATTGTCCTTTTTGGGACACCAGAGTGGATAAATTATTTAACGTTACAAAAAAAAATAAAGTAAGCAATAGATTCGAACTGGGGACCATATGGTCCACAGGCAGGGCACTAACCAGTTGAGCTAAACGAGCCGTCATGAATTGCTACTGACTATTCCATCATTTACACTTTTCAAGTGCCAATTGCGGTCGTCGTCCAGTATTGGCATTAATAAATCAGATATCATGCTATTATGTCATGTTCTACAGTAGGACTTACTACTACTATATGATACCCATTAAAACAAGTCATTCGAATAATAGAAGCATACTTTGCTGGAACGATTAATTTCAAACGTATACAGCATGTGTGTGCGTGTGTGCTTTTGTGTGTGCACTCTCGTGCTGAGGCTCACTCTCCACGCATTATTTTTACCTGAGTAATGCCCCCGTTGATGACGGAGACGGTGGAATGTTGGTTCTGTTTAAATGGGTGTAAACGCGGGGTGGTTCGCCAGAGAGCACCAAGGTTCAGAGGGTTCAGAACGGAGCTGGAGCTTGAACCGGAGCCCGGGCGGTTTAAAAGCGCTATAAGTGAGCTAACAGCTTTGCTTCCACTACACTACTGGCAAGTATTTCATTAATAGAGCTGGGCCGTTAACGGCATTAACGTGCTGCGTTAACGCGAGACTAGTATCGCGCAATAATATAATTGACGCCATTAATCTATACATTTTTTATTTTATTTTATTTTTTAATATATATATATTTTTTGAACCTTTATTTACCAAGGGTAGGTTCGCTGAGCACAGATGCTCTTTTTCAGGAACGCCCTGCTTCACATTCACACAGTTCCATTCACACCTGGGAGCTGCCCAGTACAACCACAGTTGACACCATTGGCCACTGAGCAACTCCACTGGAGCAGTTGGGGGTTAAGTGCCTTGCTCAAGGGCACTTCAGCGGTTGGTGTTCCTGCCGGTCCCGGGGATCGAACCGGCAACCTTCCGGTCATAAACCTAACTTTTAGGCCACCGCTGCCCCACGGACTGCCCCACGTGACCTGACTGGTTTATGGGAGTTTAACACACATGCTGGACTGAAAATGAATTGTTTCTTTTATGAAATGTTTGCTTATGATTTGAATTGAATCCAATACATGGACATTTTGAATTGAGCATGACTCTTGAGTGGTTTTTGAATTTATGAAAAGGTAATTGATTGTTACATTTGAGCAAACTAACCTATGATTTAGCTTGCTCAGTAGTCTAGGCCTACTATTAATTAAATTAGTTGTCTACCTTTATGTGGTACAGTCTTATGCCGGAGCTATAGGCCTAATTAAACAATTAAAAGGGTAATTTGATTTGCATTGGCAGGGTTTGGCCCTGTCTGGCACCCAACGGGAAAAATATTATAGGCACTATAAGTAGACACCGCTACATAAAACAAGCTGGTCTGCCTGAGTGACTGGTGGAAGAAGGAGAAATAGAGATTGGACTGATTGAGTCAAGCCATGTCACATAGTTAAAGTTTGAAATGCTTCTCTCTGTTTTGCTCCTGAGAGTGTGCTAAATACTGTACTGTTCTGTACTGGTAATATTATTTATTTGTGTTAACTTCTGAATAAAACAATTTATTAAACACAAGTACATCTTATTGAACATTATTTTGATATTTCATTACCAATTATCATAGCAAAACAGTCTGTAATGCATTTTGGAAACGGGAGATGGGCTCATGGTGTAATGGGCAACCTGGCCTGAGAAACGTAAGGAGGAAAGAAAAAGTAAGGACTTACTTTTGGTCATTATTTGGGTAGAACACACATATTTTGAATGCCTTCGGCAGACTTTTTCTTTTAATTTTTTTAGCCATTTTAATCTAGATTAATCTAGATTAAATCCAGGATTGCAGATAGATTAATCTAGATTAAAAAAAAAGTATCTATGCCCAGCTCTAATTTCATACAACTTCGAACTATCCCTTTAATGAAATCAGCGTTGTGTTAATCACAGCTAAATTAAATCATGTAGATGAAAAATTGCATAGTGTAAAGATGTATGCAGGGATAGCAAACAGAGACTTCATAATGAACAGACCGTTTTAATGGTGCATTCGGTTGGTCCTTGTCAACTTGTAAAGTCGTAGATTTATCATGTGAGAATGTCATATATAACTTAAGAGGTGATAGTGTTTGTGTGCGTTAATTAGATCAGAAAAATCCAAGGCTGCAGATTCAGATTCAGACAGATTATTCAACATTTATTTCGTGTTGCAGGTGATTTGATAAATTTTTAGGAATCCCACTATGTCAATATTATAATTCTGATGATGTCTCATGATACTCCATGTTCTTAATAACTAAGTTCGAATCTATTGCTTACTTTTTTTTTTGTAACGTTAAATAATTTATCCACTCTGGTGTCCCAAAAAGGACAATAACACCACCTTATGTATACTGCACCTTATGTGAATACTGTATATTTCAGTTGGTTAGATAGTCAATTATATTGACTTATTTGTTTACACTGCTTGTGTTGTTTTTACTACCCCCATGCTGCTATGATGCCTGAATTTCCCCAAGGGGATCAATAAAGGAATATCTTTATTGGATAAATTAATTAACGTTACAGGAAAAAAAACAAGTATTCAAGAGATTCGAACTGGGGACCATATGGTCCACAGGCAGGGCACTAACCAGTTGAGCTAAACGAGCAGTCATGAATTGCTACTGACTATTCCATCATTTACACTTTCTTTTTACGTTCGGGAACCGGCTCCAGCACGGAGCCTGGCCGGTGTAAAAGGGCTATTACTGAGTCCCGTGGTCAGAGTTATGGCTGGTTTCAGAGTGAACCGAAAACGAACAGGGTCTTGAAACCAAGAAGTTTGAATCCACAACATGTAGGTAAAAAGGTAACCATCGTCCTCCAGCATGGATTCTGCAATCATTTGGCACTATTTGTTTTTTTGGAAAAAGCCAGTGTATTACTATGTGCTGGAGCCATCCTGTCAGCCATTTCAAAATGCTGGAGGATGATGATTTTGTGTTAGATACTGTAGGCAAGTCTTTCACCTGCATGTTGTGGATTCAAACCTTTTGGTTTTAAAACCCTGTTTCTGACGTTTGCTGCCCGTCTAAAGCTTCCCAGTTCACTCAGAACCCGACCGGAACTCTGGCCACAGGACTCGTGAATAGTTTTGCATCCAATACACTACTGGCAAGTATTTCATACAACCTAATGTCCAAAAATGTGAACTATCCCTTTAACACAAGGATTCAGTGTCCCCGGATGACATCCCATGAGGACAAATTCAAACTCATTAACTCTCAGGATTAACACATTCAGCGCCGGAGCTATATATTTTTTCAAATAAAACTCATTAACTCTCAGGATTAACACATTCAGCGCCGGAGCTATATATTTTTTCAAATAAAACTCATTAACTCTCAGGATTAACACATTCAGCGCCGGAGCTATATATTTTTTCAAATAAACGCTAGATTGTCGCTATAGGGTTCCCACGCTTGCCTTGAAATTTTTTTCCATGCTACCTCCTGATTTTCCAGGTACCATATTAACTGATGATCTATAGGCCCCTGAAGCTTTCCGCCCCCATCCGCGTCCCCCTCCCCTCACACACACAACCCCCTAGGACACCTGACTACTTACTTGATTTAAAAGATGTGCCAGTCAAGTCTACAAGCTGTAGATGAACAACAATTTATTGAACTGGAACTTTGAAACACATGAGCACTGGGATTGATATATGTTCTCCCTTCCACTCCTCTCCTATCTCACATCCTGTCCTCTTCTCTGCACATCTCCCCTCGTGTCCGCTGCCATCTTCTCTTCCTACTCCTCAACTCCTCTCCACTCTTCTCCCTTTTCCTCGGTCATCCTCTACTCTCTTCTCCTCCTCTTCTCTTCCTCCTCCCTCTTTCCTTTATTATTAGTCTTATTAGATTATGAGTCTCTTACATAGAAGGGGTAGTATGCCTACTCTTACTCTTTTGTAAATCAAACTAATGAACCTAAAAGGGAAAACATAAGGCTGGTTCCCCTGTGGTTCCTCAGTACAGCAACCCCACTAGTAAGCTTAGCTTAACAGTATGTATAGAATCAGTCTAGGCATGATCAATGATTTTTCAAAAATGTCTCACCCCAAATGTTCCTATTTAGTAGTATAATCTTTAAGAAAAAAAACGAAAAATCACAAAATAGCTAAAAGTATTTGGCACAATGAATGTTACAAAATGTATCAAGACTAGACTATTCATGTCAACTAGTATAGAAGTAATGTCACAGCCTAATGTGGAAATGTATTGGTAGTTAGCTAGCAATGCAAGCTAGCCAACACTAGCTAGTAGCTAGTTAGTTAGCAAACTGAATGTTGGTTAGCAAGATTGCACTACATGTGCTTGCATCATTAACAAAATCCAAATTCAAAACAAACTCAAACTGAAGTTGCTAGCTAGTTAGCAAGATTGCACTGCTTACTAACCAACGTTGATAAACCCAGGTTTACCACACAGTTAAAACACAGCAACAGTACTTACATTTGAGGATAAACTTGCATAAGATGTTTCACTATAGATGTCAAGGCTCCCGTGTTGGCTGGGAAATGCATGTATTTGACCCTTCTATTGAGATCGCGAGTAACGTTATTATTCCTGAAGTCCACCAATCCGAAACTATACATTTAAAGTCCATATCACCAAGTTGCCTGCATCAAATTCCAACATCCAATATAGGATGCCAAGAGCATGCTCTACAACATGGGATCATCCATTTATATCTACAGTAAACGCTGTTCACATGTAAAGGGTTTTTATAAACTCATCTTAATTTTGTGCTCAATAGTTTCATTTTATTACTATTTTACACATCATCCAATACAATTTTCCAGGACAACTGTTTCTATTTCCATGTAAGTGTTCACTTTTGCTCAGTTTCCATGACTTTTCCATACCTGGAAAATGAAAAAATTAATTCCATGTTTTCCAGATACCGTGGGAACCCTGTATTATATGTCACGATACAGAAGTGGGCTGAAAAATCGCTTATCCGTGCATTGGTCGGCGCCAACGGCACGCACACACACACACGTTGTGATCGCTGTGAAAGAAACATCTGATTAATCCAAGATTGGTAACATAGAGTCCTTACCTCACATCTGATGTCCTGCGAAAAGATTAATCCAATTCCTGATCGCCATTCCAAATATTGATCGCGTTTATTTCAAGTTTCAAGTTTCTTTAATAGTTGTCATACAGAAGTACAGAATACTTTTATACAAAATGCTTCTTACTGTTACGCTCCAGAGACTGTGCAAGACAAGATAAGTATGAAATAAAATAACATTTTATTAGTCTTCTTTTTTTAGAAGTAAAAAAAAAAAATTTGGTCACAGTGTTCAGTATAGACATATGTACAATGTTCGATGCAGAATAGACGTAACTGAGTTACCATATAATATACAATACTGTGCAGTGTACTAATACAATACTATATAGTGCAAGGCAGAAATGGGATGAGGTGCAATTTAGGTACAATTTACAGTGGGTGTACGAGTTGTAGTGCAAATCCTTTATCAATAAATATAAAGTGTGTTTGTGTGGTTTAAGTGAGTGTGTGCGTGTGGGTGTGTGTGCTGTGTGCATTTGATGGTTGTTGCATAGTGTTTATTGTTCGTTTAGCAGCCTGATGGCCTGGGGATAGAAGCTTCTTCTGAGTCTTTCTGTGCTCGCCTTAAGACTCCGGTATCGCTTGCCTGACCGCAGCAGTTCAAAGAGGCAGTTGTTCGGGTGGCTCGAGTCCTTAATAATTCTCTTAGCCTTCCCCCTACACCGCTTGTTGTAAATGTTCTGGAGGGTGGGAAGCCCCCCTCCAATTGTGCATTCGGCTGAACGTGTCACTCTTTGTAGTCTGCTACGGTCTTGTGCAGTGCTATTCCCAAACCAGGAGGTGATGTTGCCAGTCAGGATGCTCTCTATTGTACATGAGTAGAAGTTCCTGAGGATCTTCTGACTGACTTGGAACTTCCTTAGGCGCCTGAGGAAGTAGAGGCGTTGTCGTGCCTTCTTCACAACACTGTCAATGTGTGTGGTCCATGTCAAGTCCTCGGATATGTGGGCTCCGAGGTACTTGAAACTGTTCACTCTCTCAACCGGTGCCCCGTCGATGCTGAGGGGGCTGTAGTCCTTGACCCCCGACCTCCTGAAGTCCACAATCATCTCTTTTGTTTTGCTGACGTTCAGGGAGAGGCAGTTCTCCTGACACCACTGTGACAGATTCTCTACCTCTTCCAGGTAGGCCCTCTCGTCGTTGGCAGAGATCAGGCCCACCACTACTGTGTCATCAGCAAATTTGATGATTGTGTTGTTGTTCCGCTGTGCCACGCAGTCATGTGTGTACAGGGAGTAGAGGAGGGGGCTCAGAACACAGCCCTGGGGGGCCCCTATGTTGAGCGTGATGGATGAGGAGGTGCAGTTGCCTGCTCTTACCACCTGGGGTCTGCCCGTCAGGAAGTCCAGGACCCACTGGCAGAGGTCATAGTTCAAGCCCAGGTCCCTGAGCTTGGCTATGAGTTTGGAGGGGACTATGGTATTGAATGCTGAGCTGTAGTCGATGAACAGCATTCTCACATAGTTCCCCTGCCTCTTGTCCAGGTGTGATGCTGCTGTGTGCAGCACATGGGCTATGGCGTCCTCCGTGGACCTGTTGGGGCGATATGCAAATTGCAGGGGGTCCAGGTTGATGGGGAGGGAGGAACAGATGTAGCCCTTCACTAGCTTCTCAAAGCACTTCATGGCTATGGAGGTGAGGGCTACAGGGCGGTAGTCGTTGAGGCAAGCGGGCGTAGATTTTTTGGGTACAGGGATGATGGTGGACTTCTTCAGACAGGTGGGGATGACAGCCTGTTCCAAGGACAGTTTGAAGATGTCAGTGAATACCGGGGCCAGTTGGTCGGCACAGACTTTTAGGACGCGGCCGGGGATGCCGTCCGGTCCTGCTGCCTTCCTGATATTCACTTTTTTAAAGATCCATCTCACCTCATGCTCTGTTACCCTGAACACTGAGTCTCCATCAGCAGACCCCCCCCCCCCCCCCCCCATTGCCGTGGCTTGTAGGCTGGTGTTGTTATTCACAGCCTCAAACCTCGCATAGAAGGAATTGAGATCATTTGCTAAGGAGATTTATCCAACGTTATATCCAAAACACATAATCCACGCTGCTCAGAGTGTCCCCAGTCAATGTGGTATAATATACTACATGCCCGAGAAGGAAAACCTGGACTGGACTTTTTTTTTATGCACATCCCCAGCCAATCCAATCCAATGATGTGCAATACCATCCGGGAGACGGTATTTGCCCTTTTGCAAGCTCAGACCAATTGCCAAAGATAACATCAGGTTGGATGGATGAAAATGAATGGATATCGCTAATAAAAGAAATAACAATAAAAATCCGACTATACTCGTGATTGGCGCTCAAGCGTCGGCGAGTTAACCCGACTATACTTGGGTCTGAATGAATGAATGAATGAATGAAAACTTTATTTAACAGATTGCAGAATGGGTACAATACAGTACGGCTCAATACACACAATTGTTAAGGGGATGCAGACCTGAGAAAGACGTTTGTCTTGTTTCCATCAGGGTCCCCCATTTTCAATTCATATAGACATTTATGACATACACAACATACATGACATTTATGGCATAGGGACATATAGGTATTTAGTACCGATACATTTGTGACTTAAATGGTATTCAAATATACAGTACTGTTACCCCTAGATCCTGACAGAGTATATACATATAATGGGGAGGGGACTGTACATTAGGAGGGGGTGGGTGGGTGGGAGAGAAATATACATACGGCGGGGAGGGAATATATACATGCGGTGGGGAGGAGACTGTCTATTAGGAGGTGGTGACTAAGACGGGGAGGACGTGACCCTCTTGCGCCGCCCCTCTGCCTCAAATAGATCCGCTATCAACTCTATCTTTAATCTTTCAAAATGTTCAGTTGCTATCGCTATTAGCTCTATCTTTAATTTTTCAAAATGTACAGTTGCTATTGCATGCACTCATCTGTGTTTCACCACACACATGAGTGCATGCTTACCAACTGTCCGTCTGCAACACTACTATCACCGACATCTAAGAAGGGAGATCCCCCCTTGAACGGCCCTTCTAAGGTTTCTCTCCTCCACATTGCCTGTGGAGCTTTTTTTCCCTATTGTTAGGTTTTAGTGAGTTTTTCCTTACCTTCGCGTGGGGTATGTCTGGGAGTGCTTGCATTCTTTCATTTATTTGCATTCATCTAAAAAATGTTTGGACCCTATGGTGTTCTTGTTCTGTTCTTGACTTATTGTTATGTTGTCTTCTTGACTTGTTTAAAGAAGACCTGTACGGCCCATGGGGACATTAACGTGTGTTGTCGGGCCCTATAAATAAATTTGATTTGATTTGATTTGGTGGGGGTTTTGGGCATTTACGGTGGCCAGTTTCAAATTGCAGCCTCCTGTAGGTGCTCTTTAAGAGCGGTTTTGAATGTGGGTAGGGATTCACATTCCTTTACAGCTTTTGGTAGGGCGTTCCACATTGATGTGGCATAATTGCAAAACGTGTTTAGTCCCTTGTTTGAGCCGAATCTGGGTTTAACATGATTTGTTGAGCTTCCTCTGGTGTAGTGGTTGTGGTATTCACTGACCTTTGGGAAGTATTTTGACATGTACATGGGTACCTTAGTCGTATAGTGTATCTTGTAGACCAGGCCCATTGCAAGTTGCTGTACTCTGTCGTCTACTCTAAGCCATCCTAGGTTGTCAAAGTGGGCAGGGGTGAGGTGGGTTCTGGGGGTAAGGTCTGGCGTCCAATGTGTTAATAAGACCGTTTACAGTTTCGGTTTACGTGCGATACTGTGTGCAAAGTAAACCATTGTTGTTGTTTTCTTTTAGGTGAAGTGTCCTTTTAACCCTTTCACTACCACACTACAGAAGGTTAACCTTTCACTACCACACTACAGAAGGTTAACCTTTCACTACCACACTACAGACAGTTAACCGTCTGTAGTGTGGTAGTGAAAGGGTTAACCTTCTGTATTGTTGCTTATTTATTTAGCACGTGATCTCACACACAAAAAACTGTTTTCCACACGTTCATTTAGTTTGACATATTCAATTAACTCTCAATGACTCCTTAACTGTCAATTAGTGTCAAAGTAAATTAATATGTGCAAAATTGTTCAGAGCTTTGGCATACGTGTGGTATTATGTGCTAAATAAATCAGCATTGTTTTTAGTTTAGTATAGTTGTTTTGGAATGAAGCACTGAGACCTGATAGTTGACAGCAGACATCCAATGCCAGCTTACCTCCATTCTAGCAAGGGTCTGCATGTGGAGTGGATGGTCTTTCAGGACCTTACCGAAGGCAGTGCGACGGGTGGCATAGTCACGAGCCAACTGGACCACACTGTCTCACTCACACACACACACACACACACACACACACACACACACACACACACACACACACACACACACACACACACACACACACACACACACACACACACACACACACACACACACACACACACACACACACACACACACACACACACACACACACACACACACACACACACACAAAATCAGATTCATCCCATCACACGTTTGTGACAGAATCAGGGGCATAGTGCACAAATATGATGTCCTACCGTCTCATGGCTGCTGCTGCAGCCATACTGTTGTGGATCCTGGTCACAGTCAGCATGCTCGCTATGGAGGCCACACCTCTCCCTTCATCAGACAACTGCACACAGAGAACATTCTTCACATTATATCCCAAGTAGCTAAGATGTAAAATTATTCTTTGGTAGATACATAGCAAATTCTTCAATGGTCAACAGTAAACACCTAACTTCCAAGAAGCTAAGATGTAACATTCTTCTTTGATACATACATAAGATAAGATAAGACAAGACTAGACATTATATTCCTTTATTGATCCCCTTGGCAAAGTCTTCAATGGTAAACACTAAAATCCTGAGTAGCTCATTTGAAAGAGAGAACTTGTGGCTCTTGACGAAAACATCACTAGGTGAAGCTCATTTGAAAGAGTTAGCTTGGCTCCCAACGTACTGTAAACATCACTAGGTGAAGCTCATTTGAAAGAGTTAGCTTGGCTCCCAACGTACTGTAAACATCACTAGGTGAAGCTCATTTGAAAGAGACAGCTTGGCTCCCGACATAAACATTATTGAGGCTGTGGTTACATTATAGCCAAAACGATTCGTTTCATTTAGCTTTTCAGAACGCTGCGTATTGGCAGGCAAGTTAGACGTCGTTTTGTCTCGTGAGCACAGAGTGATGTATATCACTGATTCTTGAGAGTTGGGACAAAACATGTCCTACATAGAAAAGTCTAATTTATATAAAAAAGAAAGAAATTCATAATGAGTGATATACTCACAAAGTTACATCTAAAGGTATTGTGTATACTGATGTTATGTTTTAGCACATATATTTGTTTTTTGGGGGATATTTGTTTAAATGTATAATCTGTGGTTAGAAGCTCCCATGTTAATTATCTTGTCCTCAGCAAGGGGTCACATTATTGACCAGCCCAAACAAGCTTGAAAGACCTCTCCACTTGTGAAAACATACATATCAAATCAAAGATAATGGTTATACATGTATAAAACAATGCATGCCATGAAACTAAAATAATATTGTCCATAGAAATCTACCTATCAAAGTTGTGTCCTCAGTTTATGTCAACTCTGTCAGACCTTTTCATAAACCTAATTAAATCAGGCAATAGCATGGCCAGCTCTATCCCTGAGGACCCCTTTTCCTTCCCCTGAATGTGGTGAATGCAACACTACCACACATGGTCTGGTAAGTTTTACACTTTTTGATATTTTAGACAAACAATGTCAATATTCCGATGGTCACAGCTGGAACATGTCAACACCGTCTCTCCGTTATTATACTTTTAAAAAACAATAGTGGATTGAATTCAAGTGTTTCAGTGAGATTATTAAGACAGCTAGCAACTGCCAAAAAACTAGCTAGCTGCAGTGCACAATACAGGCTTGGAGGGAAAATGTGTGCCCTTTTGTCAACTCTGTCAGACGTCAACTCCATCAGATTTTGTGTCTGACGGAGTTGACGTGTAAGCTGACGGAGTTGACAAATCCATTAATAACCTCATAATATGCTATTATTATACTATTTTTGAACATGGTAAAGGATTTAAATGTTATTTCAGAGTTGTATCTGCACAGAAGTGTGCATATAATAGCATGCATTACAATACACTTCTGACTTTTAGAGCATGGGCAAAAAAAAGTAATAGAAATAGACAAGATGGGGGGCGGCTACGTGGCGTAGTGGGCAAGGCGCTCGCCACAAATGACAGAGACGCTGGGCTCGCCTGTTCGAGCCCAGCGCTCCACATTGCTTTCAGTTTAGCTGGTCGTTCATACTAATACACATTGGCCGTATTAGGGGGTGGGAAACTGATGGGTGGGGATCGGGCGTTGTGGACAGCGACTCCTACAGGTTGGTTGGTGCGCCTGCGCAGTAGAATCAGGAAGTGTCGGGGGCAGCGTGAGCCTCCCACGCGTTACTCCTCGCCACTGAGAGATCGAGCTGCGCAGGTGAAAAGATGCGACTGCTGTTACCTCAAGTACCGGAGGGGACTTGTGCTATGTATGACTTAGTCCACATTGCAGCCGGCTTGTGGGAGGCAAGAAACAGCGTCCGTGACAGGGGAGGGTTGAATTGGATGATACGAAATTGGGATGGGAGAAAATATAGAAAATGGAAGAAAAAGTGGATAAAAAAAAAGAAATAGACAAGATGGGAGACAGGGCACAGAGGTATCGGAGAAAATATTGGAGAGAGGTCCAAAAAAGGTGCAGATTGAAAAGGTCCTGTGAAGGTGCGGTGCTGGAGGCAGACACCCCCCCAGATCAGGATATTCTAGATAACAATGCCAAACAGCGCAGAGTCTCTCAGACAGGAACAGAAACAAAGTAAAACGCGAAAAAGGCATTCAAGAGAAATACAAACTTTAAAAGAGAAGATTACAAATGTAACAAAGCAACAAAACAACCTGAGAAAAACAATAATGTGCTGAAAAAAGGCTACAAATACATCACCACTGGACTCTCCAGGCACGGAAACAAAGAATATGCTATCAGGAAGCAAAGTAAGGAATCAGAAAATCCAAAAGGCCCTGCTATTCCAGCACATCCTCAGAAGAGAGCTGAAGACAAACAAACAAACTCCTGGCCCACGGCGCCAAAAACCAGCACTGAGTGTGTCATCAGGCACGATTCTTAAAAAGTATCGTCTTCTTCAACAAATGAAAGACTTTGGGTTAATCTATAAGTTAATGAGAGAAAGGGAGCATCCTCAGAAAAGGCCAACATTCATACAGGGTGTAACACAGACTGTGCAGGATTTCTTCCTGAACTCTGCACGTGTGACGATGGATAGTGCTATTGATGGCTTTGTCATTATAAATTATTTCCCATATCTTTTAAAATCTTCGAAAGGGAATGATGTAGGTTAGAGTTATCCTATCCCAAAAATTTTACTCATATTTAAATTCCCCATTAAGAAACACATAATTTAGACACTTTGCATGTTAGGATTTCCTTCAGATTCATGTTGGCATCCATGTATGGCGAAGGCCCGGACTGGCCATCGGGAGCTCTGTCTGTCTGTCTGTCTGTCTGTCACACACACACAAAGGGAGCCGCATGTGATTGGTGGAGGCGGGACCAGGCCATACAACTGATTGACAGTGGAGATGGCGAATGGAATGGCACTTCTGCAAAATGACAGGAAGAGACAGCGAAAGACAAAACATTTCAAGCATAACCTGCGCTTGAAAATGGACAGTGAAAAAAGAGGAAGGGTCGAGCAGAGGGAAAGAGAAAAATACATACTGCTTACTGCTTGTATTGCACAGAACAGTCAAGATGGAAATGACTGGAAATGAAATGTTTCAACAGTGGAAAAAAGAGGAAGGTGGAGCAGAGAGGGAGGGAGAGAAAAATACATACTGCTGCTGACTGCTTGTATTTCACAGAACAGTCAGATGGAAATTACTGGAAATTAAATGTTTCAACACTTCAACAGTGGAAAAAAAGAGGAAGCATGGAGCAGAGAGGGAGAGAGAAATAAAAATAAAGGCCCTTGCAGGAGATGCCGCTAAATGTGGCAACATTGACCAAATGTTTTCTTGCACCACAGGACCAGCAGGTTAGTCATTGATAAAAATAAACATGCTAGCTAGCTAACATAGCTAACGTTACCATGCATCATCATCATCCCCTGTCACTTTTCCCCCCCATAAATCTTTTATTCAACTTCAGTCCTGATAACTATTTAAATTTTTCATTGTTCTTGTAATGTCAGATTAGAAATGAAATACTCTCACTTTTCTGATAAGAGTTGTTAAGTCTGACATTACAAAAACAAAAAATCCATCAAAATCAGTGTTGTTGCTAATCATTGACACATGATGATTATAACAATTATTAGCCTGTAATAACCCCCCCCAGAAAAATCCACTTTGCATTTGGTATATTGAAAATATTTAAATGTTTGTGTGTGTTTTTTTAACAATAATTTGTGATGCCATCACAAACAATGGCATTTAAAGGGTAAACATTTTAAAGGTCCTGCACCAGCATGCAGGGAATTAAGTCTTTGTAACAAAAATCTTCCTGGTGGGGGACCCCCAGACCCCCTGCTTAAAAAGTGGCCTGACTTGGGCTATATTTCGCACTATATTTCCTGGCCTGAATAATTCCCCCAGTCCAGCCCTGCGAAGGGGTGAAAAATTGTCAAATCTGCCATTTTGAAATCCAAAATGATGTAGGTTAGAGTTATCATATCCGAAAAATTATCCTATATTTGAATTCCCCACAATAAACACATATTTTAGACACCCCTCATGTTAAGATTTCTTTAAAATTCATGTTTTCACAAAAGTATGGCCCGCCCTAATATGCTGACCACTGGTGGCTAGCCAAGACCATCGATGTGGATACTGATCAACAAGATGTGAAAGTGGAATTTCTGCATCCCCATGGTCCAACAGAAAAGGTTCTGTTTCTGCCCAGTTCAAGACATCATAGTGAAACTAATCGGAAATGCAGAAGGAAACGAAGCGGAGAAGTGGGTGAGAAAGTGAAGATCAGGAAGTGGTGTAGAAGAGGTAGATGAAAACAGGGATGAGAAGAAGGGGTCCTGGTCTCCATTACTGTTTTTGTTGTTGGAAACAGTGCATTTTGTAATAGTTGGAAACGGTGTATGTAAAGTTTGTTGTTATTACAATTAGGTTAACAAAATGTTCAGTATAAGACAAGGAGTTATTAGTTCTTATCATTGTCACTTCCATCTGTTTAAAAAATGCATGTGTTCATTTATCAGAGATGCATATACAATTTTGTCAACTCCGTCAGTTTCTCGTCAACACCGTCAGATCTTTGTCAACACCGTCAGATGTTTGTTTTTGTTAATTTTGGGGGAAATACAAATTCCTTCCTCAGTTTATGTTGTTTAAGTAATAAAGGAGCATCAGATCTTCATCCTCTTGTCTTATTTACTTAATGATCTTTTTTTTATCATATCAAAATTAAAAACAAAGTTTGAAAATGCAGATATTTCTAAATCTGGGTTTTCAGAATAGTGTGAAATTACACCTGAGGTTTATATATTATAATTTTGATTGCATACCAGAGTAACTAAACACTATTACAACATACTTCAGAACTTTAGATTCTTGTTGGACTGGAATAATTAGAATTATATACTTTTTTGTGTGTCTGACAAAGTTAACACAAATCAAGTTTCAAAGGGAAACATGTGAATTTGTTGAAAATGTTTTTCTATGTAGAGCCCGCACCTTTACATGGTTAAATAGCTCAGACCTTTCTCTACATGAATATACAACTCTAATCAATATAGTGTGCATTCTCAAAATATAATATTAAAAAGTGTTTTGTCCCGACTCTCAAGAATCAGTGATATACATGTAGTACAATGCCAAAGCAGTAGGTGGCGATGTAGTTCAAACATGAAGGCCATTTACAACCAATCAGAAAGGTTGAACGCGTCACTACACTTCTTGCCCAAAAACAACAAAGCCACCATCTTTAAAATACCTCACGTGAGCCATTTAGCAACATAGCATACATTTTTCAGCAAGAAACAAAGTGCAATAAACAAAAACCGATACATTCACTGTGTGTTCTGCCTCATTTGTTGATGAAAACAAAACCAACATCAACACAATTTACCACCAAGAGCGGAGAGTTTCACAAAAAGATAGCTGATTTTGTTAGCTTACATGCTAACGTGATTGGGATGTGCCATTATAATAGTATAGCATTGTGGCTAGCGTACATTAACCTAGTAACATTAATGCTAGTAGAATGAATGGATGAAAACGTTATTTAACAGATTGCAGAATGGGTACAATACAATACGGCTCAATACAAACAATTGGCCGGTTGGTGTCGGGAGACAGCAAATTATATTAATTATAGCGCGATATTGCAAGTGACTCCCAGAAATAGTTCTGATGTTTGGACTAATGGACGGAGTCGAGGTCCAGCCAGGGGAGAATTTGGCGTTGGTGTCTACTACTGCGCATTGGCGTGGGCATGAGCGGCTCCGTTTCTGGCTTGCGCAAATTACATGGCACTGTAGTCGGGGAGTTTTCAAAACGAAAACACCATTTGAGCGTTGCCGCTAGGAAAACGCATGTTCCTGCCAAAACGGCGTTGCCCTTTAACTTGGACATGCAAACGAAATAATTCGAAAATGAAACGTCGTAAGTGTAACCATGGCCTAAGTGAAGGTCATTTAAAAGACAGCTTTTTTTATCAGTTGGTTTGGGGAGGGTGTAGACTACCACATGCAAGGGGAGCATGTCTATGTTCCCCGGGTCCTATGTTCCCCGGGTCCTATGTTCCCCGGGTCCTATGTTCGCCGCTTGATTGATTGATTGATTGAAAATTTTAGACCACCAGCCCTGATTCCAAACTCTAACCTTAACCAACTTCGAAAGAGGGCCTAAGCTTAACCAGTTCGAAACAAGGCGGACATTAATAATTAATAAAATAATAAAGATTTATAAGATTTTCAATCTATTAATCAATCAAGCGGGGAACATAGGACCCGGGGAACATAGGGATGATCCCCATGCAAGGTCGTAATTTTGTTTTCAATGGTGGAGGGGACACATTTGGGGGCGTGGTCAGTGGCGTAGTTTCAGTAAAAGCCAAGGTATTGCACGGCGGGAGGGTGGCTGTTACGTACGGTGCTACGTATAGTTGTAAGGTTGCGGGGGTGGGGGGGGTTTCGTCGATTTTTTTTTAATCAGTTGTGCAATAGTCCATTTTGGTGAGTTGTTTCTACAATTCACTTATGACAAGTCATAACGCCGCACGAGTCTCGGAACGTGCGTACTGCGTTGTGTGAGAGAGAGAGAGAGGAGAGAGAGAGAGAGAGAGAGAGAGAGAGAGAGAGAGAGAGAGAGAGAGAGAGAGAGAGAGAGAGAGAGAGAGAGAGAGAGATTGCGCTATCTATTATCTACAATGTATAAAACAACAGCCTAGAGGCTTTTAAATACAACAAGGTCATAGACAGATATTTCACAGACACCAAGCAATGCTGTTGCATTTCATGGCAATCACACAGACTGTTTACACCTAACTTTGAGGGGAGGGGTGCTATGTATTTGAGCACACCTGACGACATTAGGGGTGGGACGATACATCGATCCAGATCGATACATCGATGTAATTATCAACAATCGAATCGGATCGATGCAATGTAATAAGATCGATTCATATCGATACTCTTATTTTGAAAATCCTGTGGCGAGTCTCATATCCGCCCAAGAACAACAGCAGTAGCACCATGTGTGTAGACGTTACAGCATAGCATTCTCCCTTTCTGTGTGTGTGTGTGCGCGCGTCTTTGGAAAGACCAGATGAGGTCAGAGGAGTTTGATGTTTAAATGTTATTTAAACATAAACAATATAATACATAATAAATGTAGGCCTATACATGATCATGCAACATCAACAAATTGTTGTAGGAACGGTTTGGGAGAGGGAGGTAGGGAGGGGTTTTAGGTTGAGTTTTGAGTTCCAAAAAATGGAGCTTAAAGTTTAAAGCTCAATATATCAAAACGTGGCACTTTACAGTGAACAGGAGGTCTATTTGTATTAAAAACAATAGATTGATTTTCCTTTAAATGTCTGGAAGAGCTCAAAAATACAAATGTCAAATGATATTTTCGTTACCTTTTTTTAGTTGATCTAAATGTTACTGATTGTGTTAAATGGGCATATGATATCATCTCATATCGATTGCAGGCACCTGAATCTAATCTAATCGTATTGTATCGTGAGAGACTTTGTGATATCGGCAAATATCGTATCGTTGTCCAAAGAATCGATATCGTATCGTATCATGATGAAATTGGTGATTCCCACCCCTAGACGACATGGGCTGTTGTTATGCAAAGACAGGTGGCCAGATGCAGGGGACATGTCCCCCGTGTCCCCCCCTATAATTACACCCCTGACCACATGCCTCCTCCGATAGATGTGGAGTCACCAGCCACTTCTTCACTGGGAGAGCGTAACACGCACAGAGGTTCACGTTATCTCCCCCAGATCCCCTCCCTGCTGAACAGTAGGAGTCACACCCCACTGTCTTCCCACCCGCAAACCAATTGTGTTCGACGATTAACCAAGCTAGAGGTACCGCTGCAGGCAAGTAAACCCTGCGGTGGTAGTAGTGTTGTCACAATACCAAAATGTTTACTTTGATACCGATACCAGCCTAAGTATCATTCACAATACCTAAAACGATACCACGGCAAAAACCTAAAACATGAGGAACAGTAATGGAATATAATATCAGATGACAGAACATGGAAAAAAATTTATGCAATCATTTCTTAATAAAATAACAGAAAATATTTTTACGCTGTTGAAACTTAAAGGGGACATGCATTGCTATTCCTTTCACTATTTGGGCAACTTTACACAATTACTGTGAGTCTATGGAACACATCTGTAAAGTTTTTTTCAAAAAAATGCATTGTTTTATATTTTTAATCAAGTACTCAAAAGCAAAATTTTCCGACTTCAAGATTTCAAGCTGTTTTGGCCTGGCTCCGCCCATAAGCGCTTTGAGTGACAGTCACCCACAGTCTGCGACTGGCAGACAGAGAGAGAGATAGAAAGATTGAGGGGGATACTAATACATTTCGCCACAGGGGGCATAAATCCCACGGGACAATGCACTGGTAACTCGTTTCAAATGACAATATATACCCCTGTAAATATTATTGCACGGATCGGAATATGGGCGTGCGCGTGGGAGTCAAAGATATTTTGACAGTGATATGTGAGTGCTCCGGGAGAAGACCCACCCTGCGCGCCGGTCGAGGTTGTGTGTGTGTGTAAATGTGTGTGTTTCCCCGCGCGCCGGTCGAGGTTGTGTGTGTGTAAATGCGTGTTTCCCCGCGCCGGTCGAGGTTGTGTGTGTGTAAATGCGTGTTTCCCCGCTCGCCGGTCGAGGTTGTGTGTGTTTCCCCGCAAGCCGGTCGAGGTTGTGTGTGTGTAAATGCGTGTGTGTTTCCCGACAGAAGCTCCTGTCCCTCTCTATCTCTCTCTCTCCCTCTCTCTCTCTCTCCCTCTCTATCTCTCTCTCCCTCGCTCGTTCTCTGCCTCTCTGTCAAAACCCGCTTGAGGAAGTGTCTGGTATTTCCGCTCCGCTCTGTTGTTGAGCGAATGGTTGCGCTACAACCATAGAGGGGGCGTTACTGCAGATCAGCTCCTTGCTACGTAGGATAGCGAGTCAAATCAGAATAGCTTAGTTCACTGGGGGAGGAGATTGTCTCAACTGAATTAGAGCAATCCGCCAAAATGAGGATTAGAGAAACGGACCCATTGATACAAACCCCCATTGCTATAAAACAATGCTAAACACTGGAAAAGGCCATTTATAAGACACAGGCCCTTTAAATAATCAAGAAATACAATTATTCTGTTATAGCTGCTGAGCTATATAGCTAATCTCCATGTGTTATGTAAGGGATAATGTATAGCTACGAGTTCATTGTCGCAAAATAATTGACCGACACAGCGTTCTGGAACACCGAGGCGCAGCCGAGGTGTTCTAAACGCAGTGAAGGTCAATTATTTTGCGACAATGACCGAGTATAGCTATACATTATCCCGCTTATTACAGGGCTAATTTACTAACAATATACGTAATTCATTTTACACCATTGACAAGACGAGATCAAATGCAGACGCAGTTGTTCTGTTGCTCCTCTGTCATCGCCGGCAGGTGTGTGGACTTGATTGCACCAGATGTAGTGCAGCTGTGCATAATGGTAAAGCTTAGCTTTTGTGACTGCGATCAAAATGCTTGATTGTGATTGGTCAATAGCGCTCTGTTGCCCCTAACAGCGGTCATTATTGCGCGTTGCCCGTAGCAGTGGTGAATTATCGAGAAATAATTCACCGCTGTCAGGGGCAACGGAGCGCTATTGACCAATCACAATCAAGCATTTTGGCGACTTTTAAAACGCCATGTAATAAGTAAGGGATAATGTATAGCTACGAGGTCATTGTCGCAAAATAATTGACCGACACGGAGTTTAGAATACCGAGGCGCCTCGCCGAGGTGTTCTTTAAACGTAGTGAAGGTCAATTATTTTGCGACAATGACCGAGTATAGCTATACATTATCCCACTTATTACATGGCTAACTTACTAACAATATACTTCATTTTACACCATCGACAAGACGAGATCAAATGCAGACGCAGTTCTGTTCTGTCGCTCCGCCCTGTCATCGCCGGCAGCTTCCCCGGCAGCCGGCAGTGTCTGATTGCACTGATGTCAATGGGCTTGATTGCGAATAGCTGCGCACAGCGGTCATTATTGTAGAAGTCCGTTATCGAGTAATAACGGACCTCTGACGAGCGCTATTGACCAATCACAATCAAGCATTTCGGCGAATGTTAAAACGCCATGTAATAATATGTGTTATTTATCCACACCACGCTATGTTAGTGCTTGTGCCAGCACAGGAGATAAGAGTTGGCTACTTAAAATCATTGAACGTACAGAGAGACAGAGAGGGTTTTGGCCTCAGCCCCTCCCATTCCTCACTGTTGGAAAACTAAACTTAACTCTGCCGAGATTAGGTCATCAAACTGTCAGCTTGATATAATCATTACTATAATCTTTGTGCTCCTTCAATACACAATTTAAAGAAGCTCTTGTTGAATTCCTGCTGGAGAATGCGCAATCGGTACAGGACCCCAGAATATTATGGATGGCGGTAAAGGGATTTATCAAGGATTTCACTATGGTCTTTGCCTCCAAACTACGCAAGAATCGTTGTTCAAAACTGGCAGAGCTGGAAACGCTTTACTCTACGTTATTTTCCTCTTTACAATACAACTACTCGGTTCGATTGGAATCTCAAATTAATGTGTTAAAAAAAGAGATTAATGCCATTTTAAAACAACAATCTGAAGTTCAAATACGTAGCACAAGACAACAGTATTACTTTTCATGGTTCTAAACCAAGTCACCTACTAGCTATGCAGATACGAGCCAACGCAAAATTTGCAGATATCCCTACTATTAAGGCACAGCAAGGACTTGTTACAGACCCTAAAAAAATTAACGAGACATTCAAAAAGTTTTACTCCAACTTGTACAAATCAGAAATGGCCTTCGATCAAAACAAAATGGACATATATCTTAATCAAATTAACCTTCCTAAACTATCAGAGGATGACGCTAAACAGTTAGAAACACCCATCACACTAGATGAACTTAGGGAGGCTATATCTGAAATGCAAAGTGGTAAGGCTCCTGGAAGGGACGGTATCCCACCAGAAATGTACCTCTCATGCTGGGATGTAATTGGACCCCTATTACTTAATATGATTTTATACTCAATCAAGGAGGGGAATTTTCATAAGATCGACAATATTGCACTCATAACAGTCCTCCTTAAAAAGGACAAAGACCCCACCGATTGCGGTAGTTATAGACCCTTGAGCCTCCTCGGAACCGATATCAAGCTGTATTCCAAGGTATTAGCCATCAGACTTCAAAAGCATATGACGTCTTTAGTTCATCCTGATCAGACTGGTTTCATAAGAGGCCGCTTGATCACGGATAATATAAGACAGTTATTACATGTGCTAGATGCCAGCAAGGATGACACCCCACCTATAGCGATGCTGTCCCTGGATGCGATGAAAGCCTTTGATAGGTTGGAATGGTCTTATTTATGGGCAGTACTAGAAAGGATGGGGTTAGGAAAAGGATTCATTGATATGATAAAAGTATTATACAAAGACCCATCGGCCATGATTACAACAGGTATAATCACCTCCGAAATCTTTCCGGTATCGCGCTCTTCCAGACAGGGTTGCCCTCTTAGTCCCGGACTATTCGCTTTATCATTAGAGCCTTTAGCACAATATATAAGACAATCCCAATCCATAGAACCAATAGCAATTAAGGGCACACAACATCATATTAGTTTATATGCGGACGACGTAATATTGTTCATGCAAAACCCTACCACCTCAATGCCTCATCTTCTCAAGTTGATTGATGACTTAGGCAATCTATCGGGATTTAGGATAAATTGGCCAAAATCGGCCTTCCTACCACTTAATGCCCCTGCAAAGAATATACTCCTTCCAGAAAAAATACCAATGGTAAAACACTTCAGATGTTTAGGAGTTGAGGTATTCCCTACTATAAACCAAACGGTGAAGTACAATTACACAAAATTCCAAGATAAGATCAAATACGACTTTGACAGGTGGTCCAAACTTAAAAACTCAGTACAGGCACGAGTATCAATAGTTAAGATGGATGTTTTACCTAGAATCAACTTCATTAGCTCAATGTTACCGTTACCCCCTCCTGATGGTTACTGGAAAAAATTACACTCCATCGCATATACATTTATTTGGAATAACAAACCTCCATGAATAAAAAGATCCACCGCACAGAGAAATAAAGCCGACGGAGGTTTAGCATTTCCAGACTTTTACCACTATTTTAAAGCGTACTCTTTAAGACCACTGACAACCTGGTTTGACTCCCAAGCATCTGTATCCTGGAGAAACTTAGAAGAAAATATAGTAGCACCACATAGACTGCAGGACATAGTATACACCATGTTATCAATTAAGCAATGCAAATAGAAATTCGGCCCCCTTATTACACATGTGATCCGGATATGGCGTGAAACACACAAAAAAAATTCTAACCAACATAAATGGCATAGCCATACTCCCCTATTCAATAACAATGCACTCCTTATTGGAAAACGACCTATCAGATATCCCAAATGGGAAAAGCAGGGCATACACACATTGGGAGATGTTTTCAACAAACAGGTTTTTTGTAGCTATCAAGATATACATAACAAATTTAACCTCACCAGTTCCACATATTATTTTTACGCACAGTTATTGGATTGTTTGAAGGCTCATGGAGTCCCATTAAGGATACCAATTGAGCACCACAGATATCACAAATTCTTCTATGAAAGAGAGACATCGAGAGGATTCGTATCTGATTTTTATCATCACTTACTAACGTCTTCGTATGGAATCCTTCCCCTAGACTCAGTCTGGAGGAGGGATATACCAGACTTGGAAATAGATTTTGATTGGCAAGAAGTCTGGGCAAACGTTCAAATTGCGTCACGCAACCCGGACCATCAACAAATTAATCTTAATTATATTCATAGGACATACCTGACTCCTATAAGATTTACCTGACTCCTATAAGATTGAACAGAATGGGACTTAAACAAGATTCTCTATGTTCCTTATGTTCAAATGGGGATGAGGGTACATTTATGCACATGTATTGGGATTGCCCACCGGTTAAAATATTCTGGGAAGAAGTGACCCAGCAATTATCAGAATTCTTATTTCTGAACATACCTGTACATCCCTCTGTATTGCTGTTGAATGATGTTTTTCAGTTTGCAGCCCCTATACAGCTAAAGAGACTAGTTTTATCCGGTCTCACAGCTGCTAAAAAGTTGATAGCATCACGATGGATTCAACCGGATAAAATGTGCCGGAAGGTATGGGTTATTACCTATCTCGATGTGATTTATCTAGATATATACCGGTATACAGCAAGAATTTTAGGTGTCAGTGAAACCAACATTGCAATCTGGTTAGAAGTGGTGGAGAGAATAAAAGCTAGCATATGAATTGTAATGCCTGGTTAGAAGCGAATGAAAATGGATGGATTATCCAAGTGGGGGTCCGGGGGGGGAGAGCGAGCAAGAGCATATGTATAATGTATTAGATAGCAAGTATTAGGTATATATCTCGTAAACTACATTTATATTGATTCAAATGGTGATTTACATTGGATGTTTACTGTTAATGCTTGTGTGTCTAATTTTATGTTATGTTTTAAAAAGAAAAATAATAAAAAAATAAAATACAAAAAATAAAATCTTTGTGCTCCTAAATATTCTATTCTATAAATTATATCTATTTTAGTCTCAAACACTCGCGACTCTCGCCACTTGCACTGTCAAGTCCTGGCTTTACTATGCGAAGAGTGCACTCTCACACACACACACACACACTGTTCCGGTCACTCAACTCGTAGAAAATACACCACCGGGCTTATTTTAAAAGTATCAATACTGATCAAATAGAGTATTGGACCATTTTAAACGGCTGGGTATCGCAATACCTTTCTAGTTTCTGTGTATCGTGCAACCCTAGGTGGTAGACGAGTGCTTAGACCTCTACACCACCCAGCTTCCCACGAAATCCACTGTCTTAATGATTGCGATGACGATGTGTCGATGTGCAACTGACCCTGTGTGCTGGAAGGCCGTCAAGCAGCAGCTCAGCTGTAGGCATCTGCCTGGTGCCCAGTTTGTCCTTCAGTCTCTGGACCTCGATGCCGTTCAGCCGGCCCTCCTCGTTTCGACTCACCTCCGCATAGAACAGAGACAAGCCCCTGCTGCCCTGTGGAGCGGAAACACGCACACAAACAACACAGAGAACAACATAACCACTTCATTAGGGGAGGGGTCGGAGAGTGGACGGAGAACTGGAAACTGAAAGGGTGGTGTTGAGAGTGAAGGTTTGAGCCGAGACACGGTACCGGTGTAGTTGTTCCCTCTCCGTCTTGGACTCTGGCCAGTGTGAGGGTCATGTCTGCGTCTGTAGCCGAGGTGAACCACTTGAAGCCGTGTAGTTTGTATGAGCCGTCTCTCTGAGGCACCGCCACTGTCTCTGTGCCACTGGCTAGAGAGAGAGAGAGAGAGAGAGAGATAGAGAGCGAGAGATAATGGGGAATGGGTGCATCACTATCTTGTATCTAGATGACAGAAGGTAGTACTTCTGTTCAGTTTATCTACCTCATGGACCGCTGAACTAATATTAACACATTGGGTGCCAACAACGAGAGATCTCGTTATTGGCCGCCATGCGTTCGTTCGCAATCATTATTTCTTTTATTAGCGATATCCATTCATTTTTCATCCGTCCAGCCTGACATTATCATTGGGAATGGCTCTGAGCTCGAAAAGGGCAAATACTGCCCCCTATCGTCTCCCGGATGGTAATGCACATCATTGGATTGGATTGAGTGAAAAAGTGCATCAGAAAAAAAGTCTGGTCCGGGGTTTTCCCATCTCTGGCAAGCAGTGTCTGTTACCAGATTCCCTGCCGAGGCTCGGAGCAGCTTTCGATTATGCGTTTCGGACTATAACGTTGAATCAATAAACGCGATCAATATTTGGAATGGCGATCAGGAATTGGATTCATCTTTTTGCAGAACATCTGATCTGAGGTAAGGAATCTATGTTACCAGTTTTGGGTTAATCAGAGTTGTTTTTCCCAGATTTCACAACGTGTGTGTGTGTGTGTGTGTGTGTGTGTGTGTGTGTGTGTGTGTGTGTGTGTGTGTGTGTGTGTGTGTGTGTGTGTGGCGTTAGGCGCTGAGCGCGGCACGATTTTTCAGCCCGCTTTTGTATCGTGCATAAGAACACAAATACTCTCGATAATCTAGTGTTTATTTGAAAACGATTCATAAATCAGCCGGAAAATGACAACGTGTTTTGTGTATTCCAGTAAATGGCTATTTTTGCGGAATTACTCTGAAATGACTAGAACTCTCCGAAACTATACTCGTATTCAAAACGGTATAAAACGGAAATTTACTGATGAAAAAACAATCCGTTTCGTACATGTTGACTGTAAGCAAGTCATTGATAAGCGACGGATGTATTAGACACATAGCCATAATTTATGCGTTCGCAAATGTGCTCATCCTCCCATTGATTAACGTGGTGGCATCCAAGCGATAAATCGTGATATCCGGCTGGCAACCAATGTGTTAATGTACACAGTATTTAAAGATGCACTGTGCTGTTTCAGTGGAGGGGAGGGTTTGTTTACATTTGCAGAGCCTGCTGCTACTCGTCAGTGTGAACCAAGCCTTGAATATTTGTACAAAAGAATTGCAGGCCCTGCCTTTGAAAGGTGAACAAGTAACCTAGTAACTTTCCTGCTTCAAACACTATTCCAGGGACCCAGTTGTCCTCTGAGGACAGTTTGTTTGTGTATTTATGAAAACAGATCTTAAGATTTTGTTCACTTCTCTGACTATACAGTGCACCTTTAACACATATATGTAGATTGATATGTATAGTATACTGTTTTTTTTGCCACATCTTGTGAGGCCTACTAGTGAAATTTGTCATCAAGGCAAATCCCTACACACCTATTGTATTTGCCAGAGAAAAACAAGTGTTTGATCTGATAATGTAGGGAGTTATTACTGATATAATGATAATGTATTACTGACCCACGTCAGATCCTCCTCTTCTTTCTGTCATCCACTGACCCGACGTCCAGAAACACTCAGGGTCACGAGAGGTCAAACGTCTATAAGCCTCTTCTACTGGCCGTGGCACACCTTGAGACTGCAGACACACGGACACCAGTCAAACACAACAAGTCTTTGCACCTACAACTTCCTCTTCGTGGGTGCGGAGGAGAAATTAGGAGTATTTCTTTGCAAACGTAAACCGGTATCATTGTAACGTTTGGGTCAGTGAGACCTTCATCAACCGAAGCTCTGATTGACGAAATTTTACTTTTTGCAAGGAAAACAGTGCAAATGCAATCCTTCAAAAGTAATCAAAATTACATCATCATCATCGATAATTGTGGAGCTCTGAGCTGCAGTTTTACATCAGATAAACCAGTAACAGTATTGCAACGGCATGTCAGTCACAGAGGTACAGTATATGGTGGTCTATCTCCTGGGTGTTTTGTGACACACCTGGATGACTTTGGCTGCTCCGTCCGTCATGGCCAGAGGACAGGTGTAGAGACCAGAGGACGGAGAGTACATGTACAGCTTACACATCTGGTACACACGGCTGAAACACAAGACACCCACATAAACAAACAACATGTATGCACACCAAAGCTAATCAGTGTAAGGTGCAAATTTGAGATGGATGGATGGATGGATGGATGGATGGATGGATAGATAGATAGATAGATAGATAGATATATATGTACCTCCACTCTCCAAAGGCCCGCTCATAGCCAATGGCGACCAGGCCCTCGTGTGCAGATAAGTCTTTCATGCGTCTCCAGGCTGGAGAAGTCATGATGTGGTCAACTCTCTGACCCCAGGCGTCAAACTGCACCAGCTGGGGAGGAGTGACCTCACACTCGCGGGCCCACCCATCCACCTCTCTCGCCAACCTCTCTCCAAACACACACAGGTCTGAGAACACCACCTGTGACAACACACAAAACACAAGTACACAGACACACAGAGGTTATTCTGAACTCTTAGGGCGGGATCCACTAAGAATGGATTGCACGGTGCTAATTGCACCCTTACTTACAATTCATTATGAATTGAAAATGGGGGACCCTGATGTAAACAAGACGAAAGTCTTTCTCTGGTCTGCATCCCCTTAACAATTGTGTATATTGAGACGTACTGTATTGTACCCATTCTGCAATCTGTTAATACAATTTTCAATCAATCAATCACATCCATCCATCCATCCATCCATCCATTTAAGTTAATAAACTTAAACCTGCACGGTTTATATCAGGGTCCCCCAAGCACCTGTTTACATCAGGGTCGCCCATTTTCAATTCATAATGAATTGTAAGTAAGGGTGCAATTAGCACCGTGCAATCCATTCTTTGTGGATCCCGCCCTCAGCCTACATCCAAAGATACCCCAATATAGAACATCTGCCCATCTCCCCATGTGCAAAGGTTTGGTCCTTGTAATACAGCAGGCCAGGGACATTGTGTTTTTTTTCTAAATCTGTTAACGACAAGTATTTTATTGGAATGAATCTCCACCATTGTTCATTCAATATTCAGTATAAAGTTACACCTTTTGAACACAAGAGGGCGATACTACACAGGTGCACTGCTCAGAGCCTCAGCTCTCTGGCCCCTGTTTACACCATGGAAAAGCCATAGTGAACCTATTGTCGTTGCTATACTTATGCATTGTCCATTGAAATAAGTCCTGCCCCCTTGTGCTTGGAACCTTCTAATATGCTTCCTATCACCCATCCTAGTAATCCACCCTATCCACCCATCCTAGTAATTTACCTAGTATGGTTTTGTAAATATTCCAATGTACAGTTTTGCTTGTTTGTACAGTGTTTCCCCCCCCCCCCAACCCCCTCCAATGTAAATGACCTAGTATGGTTGTCAATATCCCAATGTACAGTTTTGCTTGTACAGTTGTACATGCCCCCCCCCCCCCAACCCCTCCTTACCCAACCCCCCCCCCCCACACACACACAACCCCACCTCCTCCTATGCACAGTTTTTAGGTCAAATGTATATACTCCCTTCTCTGGACTCCTTTTGTATCACAAACAGTACTGTATTTGTAAATCTGGTATGTCATAAATGTATAGATGTAGTAGATGTAGCAGTACTGTCTATCTGTATGTCATATATGTCCTGATGAATTGAAAATGGGGGACCCTGATGTAAACAAGACGAAAGTCTTTCTCTGGTCTGCATCCCCTTAACAATTGTGTGTATTGAGCTGTACTGTATTGTTGTACCCATTCTGCAATCTGTTAATACAGTTTTCAATCAATCAATCAATCAATCAATCAATCAATCAATTCCTGACATCCTTCCTATGCCTCCCATCACCCTTCCTATACTTCCTGTTACCATCCAGCGTTAGCTGGAGATTCACACTCTACTAAGCACACCTTTCTAGTTAATATCTTGCTATTGAAAGTGGGATAATGCCTTCAGGGATGAGTGAATTACCACAATTTGCAACAAGTACAAATAATTTATTGGAGGACCAACTCAGGCCAATGGCCCTACTTTTTACAGCCCTGCTCTAATATAAACCACTCCACCTACGGGAGACTGCAATTCGAAACTGGCCCCTGTAAATGTCCAAACCCAACCTCCTCCAATGTACAGTTCCACCCCACCCGCCTAACCAACCCCCCCCCCCCCCCCCCCACCTCAAATGTACAGTTTCCCCATTCTGCAATCTGTTAATAAAATTGTCAATCAATCAATCCGTTGACTATAGTTTGGCTCCTCACCTCCCGAGAGTCCTGAGGCAGGTGTCTCTTCAGGTATCCTCTCAGGAGAGCATCCTCTAGAAAGGGGTTCTTCAGCACCGGCCTGTCTTGGAAGAATGGCCCAATCCTGGCTCTGGAGAACACGGGATGCCCATCTGCCTCCCACAGATGGTCCTCGTGAGACCTCGAAGTGCCATGCTGAACTGCACCGCTGCTTGATCTACTGTGAAGGAGTGGACTGTCTGCCCAACAGAAGACCAGGTAACACCTTCTAGTTATATGGCGGTTCAGATGCGTTTGGAGCGCTGTCATTGTTCTGGGCCGATAATTTTGAGGTTAGACAAGAGTCCACACAGTCCCGGTAATTTAGTGTTCAAAATCAGGCACCATAGGCTATAACCTATAATGCAAGCCAGTAAATCTAATATTTAGCTTTACATTCACATTGCAACTCCACAGCGACTGTGATCAAATACTCAGTGCTGGCTAGCTGGGCTTAACTGTGTCAAAGTTCACTTAAGAGTCAGTTGTTTCCATGCACGAGGGGTAGCGATTCGAATACCCATTTTTTTGGGCCAATAATCAATACTGGTAATCGAACACTGGCACAGCTGTTGATATCCAACGAATGATTGTTTGAATTACTCTTTTCACGCTAGAAAATAATGTTACGATATGGCAGTAGCCAGTTAAAGTTAAGTGTTCACAACCGAGAGGACACACTTCTCACAAATGGTAGATAAGATTACTATATACCACTGAGCAAAATAATGGTTTAAATAGCCAGTTCTACTGCGGGTCGGAACTCGGAAGTGTAGGAAGCTGAAGCCTTCACCTTAGTTGTTTGTTTCGCTGACGTACTTCGTGTTTTCCTCCTTTCAGTAAAACATATCCGCCTTCAAAATAAAAGTCTCCAAGACCTTATCACAAGACGAACTTTTATTACCCATAAAATGCACTCTCACCAACGCACTTTAATGAACTGTGCTGCTAGGGGATTCTATTTGATAATTGATTTAGTCTATGTTTTTCGTACCGCTTCTTAATTTATGACATTATTAAGCATATAAAATAATATGTAATATAATAACATAATATAAACAGAGTGCAGCCACACTAACTCACTCAAGACAGCCAATTTATCTATATCTAAAGTCATCTAGTAAACTAGCGACCACTGCTGCCCGTGTCGTCCGCTGCCAACACTACCATTCCTCCAAGGTGTCAGGCTTGAGGACCAAGTATAAAGAATACTACTGAATTATAAACAAACTATACAGTGCAGGGCGACAGTGGCTCAGAACTGGAGGTAGAGCAGTCGTCTGGCAATCCGGAGGTTCCCGGTTCGATTCCCGCTCCTCCCGGGCAGCGTGTCGATGTGTCCTTGAGCAAGACACCTAACCCCTAATTGCTCCCGATGAGCAGGTTGGCACCTTGCATGGTTGTCTCCGCCAAGGCCAGATTAAGACTTCAGAGGCCCCTGGGCCAGATTCTTGTGGAGGCCCCCCCACACACACGTGCACGCACGCACAGTGGCGTTTTTATATGTCACTTTAAAAAATATATAGAATACCGTAATTCCTCTAATAGTAACCCCGGCTTGTATTTGTTTCAACTGTAGTGGATACCAGGCTTGTATTAGGAGGAGGAACCAGCTCATTCGTGTTGGTGTTGGGGCTGGGCTGTGGAGATGTGGCAGGCGTATACGAACAGGTGGCACTGGCGTCAGCCACTGGTGGTGGTGGGCCGGCTGCCGCTTCCTCTTCTCTGTCGCTAGCATCAATAATAACAACGTTAGCATTCTCGTCCTCTCTGCCCGCGGCACCTGGCTCAGCCTCTTTAACGTTGCTGCTACTAGTGCTAGCCAGGGGGCTATCCTCCTCCTTACCCGACGGGGTGAAAAAAGTAGCGATAGTTGGTATGCTTTGCCGAAGTAACGCGCTCTTTCTGTCCCTTTCCTGTTTAGACTTTAACTTAGCAGCTCCGCTTTCCCACCGTTTTACTTTTTTATCCATGTTTTTTGAGTGTCACAGTCTCAATTGATCATACAGTACTACTCGAGACGAGTCTTAGCCTACTTGATCAACTTGCAAGTGCAATTCTCGCGATCAGTGGTCACCTGACCTGACAGTGACCCCTGGACCTGGACGTCAGTGTCACGTGGACTCAACGTCTCTCACCCCTCAGCTTCTTCCCCACTGCCATACGGACACTGAACTCCCTGTAGTACCCCCCCGCAACCCCCCTTACCTCTGCTGACATGGACAACTCTGAACTGTAATCTATGTAATTGTGTTTTCTTTTAACTGCATGTATTATGTATGTAATGTAAGTGATGTTATATGTTCTATGTTGGAACTATGCTGTAACATGCTGCACTGAAACCAAATTCCACCAGCCTGGCTGGGTGGTCATTAAAGAAATTGATTGATTGATTGATTATCAAACAATTTGCAATACAAAAAATTTAATAAAAATAGATAGAGAAGAGATGAGATGATACTAGTAGTCACTATAGATGCTGTGAAAGTAAACGCTGGATGAGGATCTGATTATATATATATTTTTTTCGTATCTCTTATTTTTTTTACTAGTGTGTAGTGTGGAGGCCCCTAGTCGCGTTATTTCTAAACCTAGCCGCATTTCTGGCAAGACGCTCTCTGATTGGCCGACGCCTGTTTCTACACTGGTTAAGCTTGGCACTCTTTCGAAGTTGGTTAAGGTTAGAGTTTGTCTTAGAGCATGGCGATAGAACGCCAGGTAGTTTGCAGGCTGTTTGACGAGGAAATGGGCAAAGACACAGCTCGTCACGCGATTGGGCAAACATGTCAGTGGCCAATCAGAGAGCGTCAGTCAGTGCCAATCAGAGAGCGTCTGCCAGAAATGTGGCTAGGTTTAGAAATAACGCCCCCTAGTCACTAGGGGGAGCTCGATGATATCCGCTATCAGCACCGACGGGTCCATGCTGTCTGTCATGAATAATGATCCCAATCTGCCTTATTCGTGTCGGGGCTGTGTCTATTCTTTTACCAACGGATTTCCATTTCCGCGTTCTGCGATCTGATTGGCCACTGACGTTTCTTAGGCGACTCTTTTGAAGTTGGTTAAGGTTAGAGTATGGAATCAGGGCTGGTGTTCTATCGCCCTGCTCTAAGACAAACTCTAACCTTAACCAACTTCGAAAGAGTGCCTAAGCTTAACCAGTGAAAGAAAGAGGCGTCACACGATTGGCGCTACCAGAAACGTCAGTGGCCAATCAGAGCACAGAACGCGAACGCGGAACTGGAAATCAGTTGGTAAAAGTATTCAGGCGTCAGGGCTGGGATGTGGAGATGCAAGTTGACTTTTTATTGCTGTTTTTACCTCAAACGGAAAACCTCAAACGCTTATGAAGAGGAGAAAAAATACTCAAGATTAGCCACTTGCAGACGGCAGGGTGTGACGTACTGTATATTTTAGTTGATGAAATATTTTTGTTGGCTAAAATATTTTAGTTGATGAAATATGTTTTCATTCAGTGTCACAGTATGACATCGATCTCCAAAATAAGAAAAAAAATTAAATGTGGGGCCTCTAGTGACGAGGGGCCTCCAAAAATGTTTAAAATAAAAGTAAAAAAAAATAAACAAATATTTGGGGCCTCTAGTGACGAGGGGCCTCCAAAAGGCCTCGAGTGACGAGCGGCCTCCAAAAACCTTTTTTTTTCTTTGGAGGCCCCTCATCACTAGAGGCCCACGGGCCGCGGCCCGGTCGTTAATCCGGCCCTGGTCTCCGCCGTCGGTGTGTTATTAATGTGAATGAATGGGTAAAATGTGAGTAACAAATTGTAAAGCGCTTGCTATTATTCTGTGCAATATATTTTTCTGAGTCAAAGGTACATGCTTTTTTTTGGAGCTAATGTTGCCGTTTTCAAATGATGAGTATAGGAACCATTTCTCAGTGTAGTTTGACCAACTGTCAAACTTCTCACATGTTTAGAATCTTTCCTCCAGCAAGGCAGCAGGTACACTCCCCAACATTATGCAGAGCAGATACACAGCACTCAAACCTGCAACAAATAGATCAGATCTGCTTATTTATTTTTAAGGCAATAAATCTGCAAACATGACTCAGAATTGTGTTTTTATTGAAATCTGCACATCCAGTAATTTCTTTACTTCAGAAGTGATATTAAGATTAGGTCCTCAAAATGAATGGAAGTGAATAAGGAGCCTGACACTTAAGAGATATGGTGGTGTTGAGCAGTGGTCACTAGCTTACTTGTAAATGCACTTACATAGATCTAAGTCTGCTGAAACTTGACATGCTCTACTAAAGTGAAATATCCCTTTAACCATAAAAATAGAAAATGTATTACATTATTTTTCTATGCATTGAGAAGGGCCAGATATATGGGTATGTCAGGGCTGTCGATCACTATTCCAATTTAGGCTATAATGAAAATAACAAAATAAAAACATGTCTTAGAGTGGTAAGGTTATTGAACGTGTTTTATTGTTCTCAAAAATACAGCATCCTTTGTTCAGAACAAAAAGACCAACACGTGCGTGCACCCTTTAATAAAACATTTCTATAATGTTAAAAATCTGTTCGAGGGAACATGGGCATTGAACAATTATGAACACAGAACCCTGTTGCTGAAATAATCCTAACTGAAAGCTTTTTTTTCTTTCTCTTCCTTCTCAAAACAGTATCTTTCTTTGAGACCAAAATAAACACAGAAAACATGATGTTACAATGTCGGGAGGGATTTAAGGGTAAATAACCATACTGATAAAACGCAGTAAGTAGTTCTGGCTCGTGGCTGCCGCACACCCACAATGACGGGGTAGGTATACTGGGTAGGTATACCAGATGACCACTCTTGTAAGTAGGACAGGATCGAGAACAATAAGGCTAGGATGGGTCGTCGTAAAAAACATTCGAAAATGGTTTCCCCTTTACCACCGGGAGACAAACAGCGGTGCCGGTCGTAGTGTGTGGTCTGAACGCAGGGATGGCGTGGTCTCTCCGAGCTGAACGCAGGAACCGAGTGGTCCGTCCTCGTCATACCATTCCAGGATAGGATTAGAAGGATATAAAAGAAAAGATGCAACACCCATAGGAGTTTTGCTTTCGTGCGTAAAAATAAACAATATAGTTCTTGAATTGAGGCAAGAAGAGACGAGCTGATTAAGCTGAAGAGCTTGTAGAGATGTACTGGTTGCCGCGTCGAAGGGGATTCCCGTCGGCTGAACTCGGATCAAAATGAAGGACACGTTGTGAATGACCAGGACTCCCGCAGCGGAGGCTTTCGTCCGTATAAAGGGAACGGAAATGGTATCAAACCTACAGATTCGGAGGAGTTTAAATTGGACAGTCAGTCGGGACTGGATGGCTTAACATAGATTAACATACATGAAGGGGTTTACAAAATGACTAAAAAGGAGACGAAGGCTACAGGCCCAAAAGAGGCTAGTTTCAACAGGACCACTGTAAAACCCACCCAAACTCAAAGAGCATGCGGCTGTTAACTAAAACAGAAACAGAACACAGTTAAGATAATCGGCTGCGTGAGGGAGGGTGTCCTCTAGTCAGTCTAGTGTGCTCTGGTGGGGCCTGTGCAGCATGAGCCACAGGCAAGTCTGCACCTCCGGCACAGAGCCGACACAGGGATACATCTGCGAGTCAACAGATGGGAGTGGAGAGGTCCCCACTTGATTCAATCTGTCAGTTTATGTGCATGTCTGTCTCTTCTTGTCCCTTCCTCCTCTCTTTTAGTCGCCCTTAGTGAGAAGGTCTTCTATGTAGGCGTCTAGTTCGTCGTCTGTGTTTATGTCGATGTCCTGAAAGAATAAGAAAAGGTAGAGCGTTGTTTTCAAGTGATAACATATGAATATTTTCATAGTAGCGTGCAGCAATATTTCTATACACAACGATGAAACAAAGATTAACACTTTGAATGCCCAGCAGGGGGCACACATTTAGTGCTTGAATGCCCACCATCCGCTTCAATGTTAACGTTAATATCGCCTAATCTATGTTTTAAATTATGGCTATGTGTCTAATCTGCCCCTCGCATTATCAATGACCCATTTCCAGTCAACATTGTCGAAGCGGATTGTTTTTTTATCGGTTCATTTCCGTTTTATAGCATTTTGAAAAGCCCTCGTTTTCAAGAAGAAAAAAAAAATCCCTGATAAACGCTGATGTACTGTAATATTCTAGAACGTTGTCATTGTTCGGCCTATTTATGAATCGTTTTCAAATAAACGCTAGATTATCGATAGTATATGTGTACGTATGCACGCTGGTGCCGCAAGCTGTAAATCGATTCCCTTATTTCCTGATCACTCGCACAGTCAAAACAGCCATATCACATATAGGGGGAAAGCTTATATCTCCGTGAAAAAAGGTCCGATTATCCTAATACTGGTAAAATAGATTCCTTACCCGAGATCAGATGGTATCCAAATGGATTATTCCAATTCCCGATCGACCATTCCAAAAATCTATCCTTTTATTGATCCCACGCGTATACTGTAAAACAGCGTATACACGCTGTGCCGAGGGTCCAACATGAAGCTGATCGGCCCCGGTTACATGCGTGAGAAGTAAAATGTGGAGTCCGGGTTTTTTCCCCCCATGCATTTTCATTGAGTCCAATCCAAAAGGGTGAATTACCATCTGGGAGACGATAGGGGGCGCTTTTTTCACATCTGAGCGCCTGGGGTGGCTGATTTACCAACGGTAGACTCGGTTGATGAAATATGAATTCAGATCGCTATTAATAATAAAAAAAAAAAAAAAAGAGAAAAAACGAACATTCTCGTTATGGGCATTCAACCCGCGGGGGGTAAACCCGAGAAAACTCGGGTTGGGCATTCAAAGTGTTAAGAAAGGTGAAAACAGTTAAGGTGGCCAGCTTGTGTTCTTTACCTCCTGTACTTTCTGTAGCAGAGCTACAATGTTGGTTCGAAGTTTTTGTAGTTTCTCGTCCGCCTCCTTCAGTTTGATCTCAGCGTTGCTGCTCTTCTCCTCCACGGCTTTGGCTCTGGCATCCGCTCTGCTCTGGTAGGAGTTGCACAGCGACTGGAGACCCAGCTCGTACTGCTTGAAATACTCCTTCTAAAAATGGGGGACAGAACCACATACATTTGTCAATAGGCTGATTAAACACACATTTACAATACTTCCAATTTAAATCTGCAGATCAAATCGGAACTCGCATAGAATACAAATATTTGAATATGCTTTTGAGGAATTTTATGGATACAAAAAGAAAAATGTCACCACAATGCCTGGTTACAAATTACAGTCGAGATTGAACATACGCGTCTAAAAATGTATCTCAATATTGTGTAGCATATTGGACATGAACAGTTTCATGCAAAGCCTCATTCTCTAGGATCTTTTGATTACTTTGCATGCATAACCATATTTATCTATCAATTTGGAAATTTTCTGAGCCTGGGCCCAATGGATAGAAAGGCCAGCCCGCCTCACCAGGGGGAAGGCCACCAGCTCCCCTGCGGTCATGCTGTTCACGTCGTCCTTCGGGATCCTGAAGTCAGGAGGGAAGAAGTAGCGCAGCAGCGTCCTGCAGAGACAGAGAATACATGAAATGTTTGTTACAATCTATCTAGGGCCCTCCATCGGTGCTTCCAGTCATCCCGATCATCCCGATCCTCCATGCATCTGGCTAGCTCGCCGGTACTTTCTGCTCCCGCTTCTCTCTAGAGTACGTCCACGTACGTTAATGTGGGACGTCCTCGTGATCGATGCCCGTGTGTTAGCTCCCACAGCACATGTTTGCTGGCTGGCAGCTAATGGTGTCTCTGGCAGTGACCTGCAAGCCTCATTCTCCTGACTGCCCCTTTCTCGCTCACCCTTAGTGCCCCCTCATACAAGTTTGCATTGGCGACATGCTCATCCCTGTTGATGTTAAGCACCACACGCATCATTCTGGTGTAGCACCCATCCACGGACTTCTGCAGGGTGGGCTTCAGGGTGCAGCATTCACTGCCATACAGAAGGACAGACTCCACTGTTGCATAAAAGAAGCGGAGCTTGATTTGACGGGGGAGGTTGGATTTCCACACACTGGTCATGCCATTCAGGGCCCTCCACGTAAGCGGCTTCCTCACTTTAAGGTCTTGCTCGGACGAGTTGACCCACGAGCCCAGGTATTTTTTTTATCCACTTTTTCTCCCCTTTTTCTATTCTCCCATCCCAATTTCTTTTTTTTGAACAAATGTTTTTTATTTACCCTTTTTTTACATAAAACCAGACACAATACATTAACCCTTGTGGCTTCCTAAGGATTTTGACACTCACTGGGCTTAAGAGATGAAATGATACATCATGTTTAAAGCCATATAATTTTAACTGTTTACTATTTTCTTTTTTTAAATTCCCCATGATTAACATTAATAGCCTAATTTCAAGATATCTGTAACAAATTACAAATATTTCCGAATTTTAACTACCGTACTTATATTCGTGTTTGTTTGATACCAAGTCTGTTTTTATTGGAAAAAATCATATTCATATCCATATTCATCATATTTCTATACATTTTAGACACCATATTACAGCGTGTGAAAAATGGACAATTCCTGTGAATAAGAATCTGCCATTATAAAAAAGAAAGGTTGACTATGCCGCTGCTAACCCTTCAATAAGCTTTGTGGTCCGGGCATAAATGTGTCCATGAATCCATTTAGTTAGATCTCATCCAACTCTGTCTGAATGTATCTTGCGATTATTATACATTTCAGACGACAAACTATTAGCGGAATCCGGTCTCTCGAGTCGCTGCGTCCTGTCATTATTGCTTGCCAATGACTCTGCTTGGCACGGCAGGGGAAAAAAAGCCCTTTTTCATGATATTTGACACCTCTGATTGGCTCAATTTAGTTTCAATCTGTATGCATCTACAAATCATATTATACCAGGTAGCCAATTGACGGAAAATCAGTCACGACTCCGAATAAAATTGACGGAAATCAGTCTCAAGACTGAGCGCTTTAATGCCTGAGAGCAGTGCCTCCTGTTGTTGTTAGAGGTGGTGGATGATCCGGGAGAATGTTATAGGTTATGACCTCGGTTTTCTTGGCATTTAGCCTAAGGCCAACCTTGGCGCACTCTGTCTCCACTAGCTCCCACCTCTGATGGAACAGTCCACATTCATTCGTGCGTCATCTCGCGTGGTCCAGACTCCGTGGGCAATCTGCGCATGTGCATGGGGAATAGGTGCTTTAAAATGGGCTTTTTCTCTGCCGATTTAGTTCTGATCGATTAGGAATGGATTGCGCCGTGTTGAGGAGATTGAGGCGCATAAAAGTCTATTCGATCATGTCTCTAGCACCCCCATAGCCGTATCTGCAACCACTTACATCACGGCTCTCATCCACATTCATTCATATGCTCCCCCGGCTATCTCCTCCCCGATTTCAGAATCCGGGAAGTGTTGCGGTGGTCTATGGCCTTCCTGAGCGCATAGTCGAGGACTATGACGAAAAGGAAGCACCATCTTGTGGCGATAAATGCACATTGCACTAGGACCGGAATAATTAAACAAAACTACATGTATTCGTCATGTGAACCCCCACGCCGAACCGTGACGTCCGTACCGCGAAGTCACAGGAGGAATATGCGCACCGCAACACCCCTAGTGTGCATGTATGTGTCTCAACAGCAATTACCTCATCATGGTGACTAGGCTATCGGTGACCTCTCGACTGGTCCCCGGCTGGGTGGTGTCGGGCTCCATGCGGGCCGCCCCCCCCTTCTCCTGCTGCGTGTCGGGGGTCTGAGAGATGGGAGACGGCGGTCGCATTAGCCGCACTTCGTCGCCACCTTTGAACACCCTTTACAGAACACAAACACATTGCGAGGATTGGTAAAGAACAGTCCGGATGGATACATTTAGAGTGCGGGATGATACCAAATGAGACATTAAACATGCAGACGGAAGCTTACCAGCGGTCCTTAGGGGTGGATCTGGGCACATAGTCAAACTTCACCTTCCAGCGAACGCTCTGCTTGTTGGCTTCCACGGCAACCACCTTCCCTGTAAACCACTCCTTACTCACACGCACCTCTACCAGCAAACCCTTATCTACAGGAGAACAACAATAAACACAATTGTTCAAATTCCTCAAAACAAATAACTGACCAAATTGCTCTCAAGTTCGCTAACCATCAACTAGTCGGGTCGATAAATATTTGGACATTGACACAATTTTAGCTCTGTACAGCACCACAATGGACTTGAAATGAAACAATGAAGATGTGCTTTAAGTGCAAACTTTCAGCTCAATTGTTTCATTTAAAATCCATTGTGTGGTGTACAGAGCCAAAATGATGACCATTGTGTTGATGTCCAAATATTTATGGGCCAGACTGTACATTTAGCAGTAAAGATGCCCATCCTATTCACAGTGGCCATTTTGCTCTCGTCATGCTCAGGTTAGGATTCCTTTCCAATGGTCAATGTCTCACCTTTCTGAGGGTTCTTAGAGTCGTCCTCCTCAGGAGCCTTATCGGGTGCCTGAAGAAAATAAAATTAAAATAAACGACAATCATAAACACCCCACAGCCAAGCAATCATAAACACCCCACAGCTAAACTTCTTTCACTGGACAGGTGGCGAGAGGAGGAGCTGTCCCAGTTCCAGTGTGTTGAGAGGGGGAAAAAAGACGAGATTGATTTGGAGCGATTGGATGAGAATGACATGCAGCAGGTGGGTGAGAACGACATGCTCTAAAACAAGGTGGTTAAGAGGAGGACACGACCACTTCATTTCAGAATGGAGAGCTAGAAGAGACCAATCCCATTTCCCATAACGTTAAAGGGGACATGCATTGCTATACATACACACTTCTGCAGTCCCTCCCGCTGTCCCTCTCTCCCTCCCTCTCCCTGCTCGTTCTGCCTGTCAAACCCCGTTTGAGGAAGTGTCGGGTTACACTATGCCTACGTCCCTGACACACGCAGTCAAGTTTGTGTGTGTGTGTCCGACGAGGGAGATGGCGCACACACATTTACACACTTCTGCAGTCCCTCCCGCCGTCCCTCTCTCTCTCCCCCTCTCTCGCTCGTTCTCTGCCTGTGAAAACCCGTTTGAGGAAGTGTCGCGTTACACTGCACTACAACCATAGAGGGGACGTTACTGCAAATCAGTGCTATATTAACGTCAGTAAAACAGTCAAATCAGAACAGCTTAGTTGAGTGAGGGAGGATCTCATGAATTCGAGACTAGACTGATGAGTCAATAGGTAATTAGAGACACAGACCCATTGATACTAACCCGTATTACTATAAAACCATGCTAAACACAGAAAAAAGCCATTTATAATGCATGTCCCCTTGTCTGGATGAAAGTACAGAGCAAGAATACAGGTTAGGAAAAAAGAACCCAGTTAATCTGGTCTGGAGAAGAAGCTGTGAAAAGGCGAAGAAGCTCAGTTCAGATCGGCGTTAGTACAGAGCGGACCGGGCGACTTCTACCTTAGCCCCATGCTGTGCCGGGGGTGTGGCTTTAGGAGCAGAGGGAGGAGCCGTGGAGGGCTGCCGTGTAGTGGGAGTGGCTAGACTCTTCTTCTCGGTCGGAGGGGGCGTGGCCACCTGCAAGGTCAACAGCACAGAAGGGGCTCTGACTGGGACTGTGGTACTCTGCCTGAGGAAACCGCTAGCCAAGCAAGCATGCATAGCCATCTCTTTATTCAGATGAGGGGCGGGCGGTATGCAAAATCTTCCTAGTAGTACCTTTAACTATGTCTTTATCACAGTAGATTTATTAGCTTGAGCACTGCATATTCCCCCCTCCCACAATATTTCACGCTTAATCAACTTGGGCGCTAGTACCCAAAGGCTAAATTCAGACTACATGATTATAGCAGTTTAAGGAGATTGCCCACAAAGACGTGCCAAGATGCCACCCGGGAGGCTCGCCAATGCATCACAGACGCCCGACAGTCTGTAGGCTAAATATCTGGACTCTTGTCGAGGAGGACAGGCAAAGAGCTGCAGCCAATGAGAGCGCAAGACACACAAGAGACAGCAAGACAGTGTGAGGGAGAGAGACCATTCTGTGGTTGAGTTACATTGACTTTGAACTAGTGAGGGACCACGAAACAGAATGAAGAACTGTGGAAGTGGATTAAGTCACATTGCCTCTGTCTTTACGCAGCTGGTATAATGACTTCCGACAGTAGTCAATAAAGTTAGGATATTATCCCATTTTCAAATGATGGTATGAAGATCCATTTCAACTAGTATGGCTACATGTTTTGACAAATAAATGGCAGTCTCAATTAGAAGCCAGGTCTAAATTAATTGTTCTTGCGGATACCAGTGGTGCAGTTTAGTTTTTAGTCATTATTTGCAATTGAATAAGTCAACTCTGAGCAAAACTCTGGAAACGCAACAGCAAGACTCTATCTTGATGCACAATACTTAAACCAGCTGTCTCTCTCTCAACACGCCCCCCAAATCCAAAACAAATCCATCTACTAGGGTTGGGCCATTGATCACCGAGCCCAACATCGTGATTTCTTTCAAATTAATTAATTCACCGGTATTATTGTACGGTTACATCACTATGACTAGTATTCAAAATATTTGTATAATCAGATGATCTGCTTAATGAGATCACTTTTATGCTACAGGGAGGAAAAGTAAGGAAAGACCCGTGTGAGAAGGTGAGGATGGGCTGTGAATGGGCTCACATGTGCAAACAATTTATAAATTCATATCCAACATACATTCATATAAATATGACAAAAGAGATTGGGGTGGGGCAGGCTGGTATTGACCTGTGGTTTGCAACAGCTGAGAAGGTCAGGACCGCCGTGTGCGGCTGAGCGGGGTTGAGGTGCTTGTTCGGGGGAGTCCGGCGGTCTTGTGGGAGGGGGAGGAGGAAATGTGTTGTCTGTCTTGTCTTTTGTCTTGTCCTTCTTAACTTTAACTGGGGGAATTTTATTGGGGGGGGGAGCTATTTTGCTATTTCTTCACTGTTTGGGCACTTTTGCACGGTTCCTGTGAGTCTATGGAACACTCTGTAGGTTTTTGTTTTTCGAAAAGGTTCATTGTTTTGTATTTCTGGTCGGGTACTCAGGGGCAGCGTTTTTCTACCTCAGGATCTTAAGCCGTTTTGAGGCTGGGCTCCAACCACTGTGTGGCCTGGTGACAATTGCCACATTGTTATGCAGCTGGAAATCTCTGACATCACTGATATGCACGTTTTGAGATGACTCAGTTTGGTGAGGGTGAGGGTTGTGAGGGGAAACGGTACTGAATACTGGGAAAGGCCAATTGTAAGATAGTACCCCTTTAAAATTAAAATGTTGTACTCTTGTTTTTATAAATTGTTATTTCTTTTATTATTATTGTTCTGTTATCTCCCTGTGAAGTTCTGTGTATTGTTATTATGGTTATTGTATTGTGTTGTCTTGTTTTCATGTTAAGTAATAATAATAAAAAAATCAAAAAAAAAATGACAAAAGAAAGTATACAAAATTATAGTAAACATAATATTAACTACAAGAGTACAGAGCTAAACTGAGCTCAACGTTACCATTCCCCCCGACCACTCTCTCCCCCTCGGAGTGAGATCGATATGTGATTTTTATGCAGGTAAAATGTTCAAATAACTCTCTGTAGGGCCTTCTTGTCCTGTGCCGTGCTGTTTCCATACCAGGCAGTGATGTTTCCTGTCTTTCAACAAACAAACTAGGCTCACATTGTTCAACGATTCATCTCCTCTTTAATGTTTAACATCAAAACACACATGTACCATATGGCATCATTCAGACGCAACCGAACTCAGCCCAACGTGTCTTCGCCGTCTGTTATTTTCTGCACGTCGGCAGATCTATGTCCGAGTACGTTACTCCACTTCTCCTTAAACTTATATTACCGTTTCCAATCACAGCTCACGAGCAAAACCTGCTCTCTCGTAAATTACACACTGGACTGTAGCCTTTTTTCTGCAACACTGCCATTTACGTACAATACGCAGGTGCGTATTGGCAATTAGGCATATCGCGCTGTCTACAGTGCGATAAAGGGACATATAATAAAAATACTATCAAGTAAATAAACAGCGTAAAGATATATCTCTTATAAAAATAAACACACAAGTTGCACCTTTTCCTGTACTTTAATGTCAACACAGCGCCACAAGAGACACGGATTAATGAATTAATTCATTTCTATAATTAATTAAATGGAACGCATTACTTTGACATCCCTAATATAATAATAATATCTCATCCGACAGCTTTTGATATTTTCATTCCAGGTTCTTTCCCTCTTCTGGGGGAAAAGAAAACCCTCTGAAGGGGAATGAATTAAAAGCTCTTAAAGTGACTTCCTACATGAACACATTAACTTATGTTCATTATTAATTAAACAGGAACAATTTAAATAAATAACGTTTGTTGGAGATGATTTGTGTGTGCTAATTTAAGGCAGTCAATGAGTTGTGCTCTCTCTCTCTATAGACCGGTCTATCTCTCTCTCGATAGTCATTGGTTGCGCGTATAGGATGGACCGGTCTATCCTACATTACGCTTGTGACAGAGACAGACTTTCAACCATAATTTGGGAAAAATAAATATGTTTAATAATAAGTAAGACAACGGATCCGTTTAACGAATTCCATATAAATCTATAGTTTATTATTTGTGGCCGTCGGATAGACCCATTGGTTGCTCGTAATGTAGGATAGACCGGTCTATCAAGAGAGAGAGATAGACTGGTCTATTAAAAATGATTAATTAACAGAAACTATTTACATAATAAATATAGCCAAAAACATGGCCTACTGCACTTCACTGCTAATAATACTTATTTTGCACTTCTGCTACATGCACAAGACTATAATGCTAAAACCAGACCATTATAAACAGGGGCTCTGTCTCTTGAACTAACTTTCCTCTCTCTTTCACACAGTAAAATTAATTCGAACAGCCGGGAGCAATGCAAAAAGAACCACCGTGGTTCCGTTTTTCGGTAGGTAACGTTACATTTGGTTGACAATTTACTGACTGACTTTCACAACACTCCATATTTATGTATCTAACCAGCAGTGTAAACCGGGAGCCAGCCCAAACCATTACAGTGACGTCACCATCTAGCTAACTCTAAAATTACTAGGGCTGACCTTCGATTTTTTTTTGGAATTCGAAGCTTCGGGGCCGAAATTAAATAGAGAAATAAAATAAAAATGTAAATAAATTATTAACACTTTGAGTGCCACTCACGAGATTTCTCTGGTTTTTTTATAGGTGGTTGCATGCCACTCACGAGATTTCTCTGATTTTTTTATTTTTTTTTGCGATCTGAAAAATTATTGCATCACCCGAGCCTACCCGAGTATAGCCGAGGGGCGCCGGCGATCACTGTGGAAAAAAGCGCCCCCTGTCGTCTCCCAGATGACATAAGTGATTTTGGAATGGACTCAATGAAAATGAATGGGGAAATAAATCCGGTACTCCACATTTTCCAGTTCACTGATCCAGCCGGGGTTACTAGAGTTCATTCTGGAGCCTCAGATCCCCGCGGATCATGGAGTTCTACTGTATCGCGTTGGATCCATACACGTATCGATTTTTTCGAATGGTGATCAGGAATTGGAATATACCAGTTGGATACCATCTGATGTCAGGTAAGGACTCTATGTTATCAGTGGTAGGATAATCAGAGTAAGTTTGATGAAGTTATAAGCTGTTTTGTGAAATGTCTTCTTTCGGTTTCACTGTAAAAGTCCGTGAGGAAATCAACGGAGCGATTATCAGTGCGCGGCCGTAATGTGCGTGCGTGCACGTATAATATTGATCATCTAGCGTTTATTTGAAAACGATTCATAAAAAGGCCGACGAATATCAACGTTGTGGAATATTCCACTAAAAGACGATTTTCATAGAATGCTCCAGAATGAGCTGTTTTTTTATATCAAAACGGGGGCTTTTCTAACTGCTCTGAAACGGCAACGACGCGATAAAAAAACAATCTGCCTTCACAGCACTGACTGGAAAATAGTCTTTGATAATGCGATGGGCAGATTAGACACATAATTTAAAACATAGATTAGGCGATATTAACGTTAACATTGGCGCCGATGGTGGCATTCAAGCGGTAAAACGGAAAACCAGGCGTGGCGCTGAAAGTGTTAATATATATATATATATATATATATATATATTTTTATGTTGTGGGACTTTGTTCAACTTTGTTAGTGCTGTAAAGTTTAAACCTTTTTAAATCTTAGGCCCCGTTTAGACGGAAACGCTAGCAGGTGAATCCGCAAAAATATTTTTATGGATGTGCCTTTCGTTTATACGGAAACGGCGTTTTTACGGGGTGAAACCGCAAAAAAGTGAGACTACCTTCCAGGGTGGAATTCCTAGAAACGCAAAACCTTTGCGCTTTCGTCTAAACTATCAAACCGTATAAATCTGTTAAAACGATGACGAAAGGGTTGTCACGGCTCTGGTCGCGCGTACTGCTTACGTCACAGGTAGCAGGTAAGCGCCAGTAGCCGAGACGTAAACAAAGCAAGTATGTCTGACTATCAACGGAGATCACTTGAAGGCTACATTGGCAGTACTTTTAAAGACGCAAGAATCAGTCCAGTTTTAAGATACGCTATTGGAGCTGGAATTACCGCGGCTGCTGGCACCAGACTTGCCCTCCAATGGATCCTCGTTAAAGGACTCATTCCAATTACAGGGCCAGCAGGTGCCTCGACTGGCCCGCGCCGTTCTGTGTTCTGAACGTAGCGTTATAGCAGTACTTTTAACCCTTTCACTGCCACACGACAGAAGGTTAACCCTTTACTATCACACAACCGGCTGTCGTGTGGCAGTGAAAGGGTTAAATACACAAGAATCTGTCCCGCGGCGTGAGTGGACCCACTGTCTGTGAGTGACTCTGCTTTGGTCCAATCACATTCCCCATCCACAGTCTGCGAATCAGAGGCAGAGTAGGGCGGGTCTTCACAGCACGTCATGTGACATGCGCCAATCGTGTGACAGCGGTGCTCCGTCGTTACAGCCTCGTCTGCACAGAGAATTCCACCCCAAAACGCTCGTCTAAACGCAAAATTAAAAGTGAAACCGCAAGATGACTTTTGCGGTTTCTGTTCACAAAACGCTCGTCTAAACGTAGCCTTAGACAAACAAAACACTTTGCTTTCATGAAATATTGTAAGCCGTCATTTGAGGCTTTATAAAAGCAGCACAATGAACACAAATCTGTCAGTGCCGAGTCCGACCTCATCCTCATCTTAAATAACAAACAGCATTGCTTGTTGTAATTAACAAAGAGAGGCAGAGTTGATTTTGCAAAAAAAAAAGAAGAAAAAAAGAAAAAAAGATTTCATACTTTTTTTACATAATCGGATTTTATTTTCATATTCAAATCCCATGCCCATCGAACGAAGCTTCGAAGTATTTAAGACAGTCCTAGAAATTACATTTAAGTATTCAGACAAATAAGCAGGATTTCACATTTGATTATAGGACCCCGTCTTACCCAAGGTACACAACAAACAAACTAGGCTCATATTGTTCAACGATTCATCTCCCCTTTAACTCTCTTGAGGTCTGGGCTTTGTGATTCTGAACCCCCCCTTTCTGGGCCCGTTAGGGGGATTTTCAAATGTTTTTCTTTCTTTTTTACATAATATGTACAGGTTCATACCTTCAAAATAAGCCATCAGGCAGATACTTATGTCTTATGAATCATGCTTATAACAACTCTTTTCTGAGCTACGGGGCTTCAAAGAAACCTGAACCATTTCTCTTGTCATGTGCAATGACTCATTTACCCAGAAAGCAATGTAACCCCCCCCCCCCCCCCCCCCCCCCGTTTTGGCAGGATAACGCGTTGTCCTACTGGCAACGCTGAAATTGTGTTTACGTTTTGGATACTCGCCAAAACTCAGACAATGGTGCCATGTAATCTGCACGAGCCGGATACGGAGCCGTTGTTGCTCAACGCACATGCGCAGTAGAGACCCGCGCGGTTATTTCCAGTTATTTCCAGCTGCGGCTACCATGTGTTGTCAAGTTACTGTTATAAGGAGCCCAGTCCAAGCTACAACAGTCTGCATTCCCTTAACAATTGTTTGTATTGAGCCGTATTGTATTGTACCCATTCTGCAATCTGTTAAATAAAGTTTACATCCATTCATTCTGCTAGCATTAACGTTACCAAGCTGCTAGCCACAATGCTATACTGTTATATCCCAATCACGTTAGCACGTAAGCTAACAAACTTCGCTGCTAGCCACAATGCTATACTGTTATAGTGGCATATTCCAATCACGTTAGCACGTAAGCTAACAAAATCGGCGACATCTTTTTGTGAGACTAAACTCCGCTCTTGGTGGTCAATTGTGTTGATGTTAGTTTTGTTTCATCAACAAATGAGGCAGAACACAGTGAATGTATCCGTTTTGTTTATTGCACTTTCTTTGCTGAAAAAGAAATGCTACGTTGGCTAAATGGCTCACGCGAGGCATTTAAAGATGGTAGATTGTTGATTTTGAGCAGGAAGTGTATTGGCACATTCAACTTTTCTGATTGGTTGAAAATTGCCTTCATGTTTGAACTACATCGCCACCTACTGCCACCTACTGCTTTGGCATTGTACTACATATATATACATCACTGTGCTCAGGAGGCAAAAACAATGTCTAACTTGCCTGCCATTACGTTGCATTCTGAAAAGCGAAATTGACCCAGACAACGAAACGAAAACTGGCCATTAGTGTAACCGCAGCCTTAGTCTAATGACTTGTGAACCCTGCTTCTGTAACCAACCATCTATGAAATCATAGCACTGATTGGTGATGAGATAGTCAAACAGGTGAGACAGGCTAAGTTACAATCATAAAACACAAAATTGTTACAAATCTTAATTACAACTTTGGGTGGAATCCCGTAACATGCGGAGGTACACGGAGGTAGGCTTTGGCGGTATGACTTTTTTCATACCGTTATACCTTGATTGCCTAATACCCCGGTGCACGGTATTATGACGGTATGACTTTCATTCATCAGCGGGGGGGGGGGGGGGGGGGGGGGGGGGCAACCCAACCCGAACCCGTGTTACCAAGTAAACAAATCATCGTCAGCTCTCAGAATGGTAGTCCCGCACCGGTAGAAGCCTGCACCGTTTTAGCGTTAGCATCTAGCCATGGCAGACTATTTGATTCCTTAAGGGCTAGAAATTGCCTGGGTTTTGGTATGCTCCCGAAATGCTCCCGTTGTTTGGCTACTTCTATGTGCAGTGAAAACTACTCGAATGTTTTATAACCTAGTCATTGATTTAGTTCAGGGTAATCTAAGATTAGCCGCAGAGCTAACGCTAGTTAACGTGAGCTAACGCTAGTTATTCAAGCTCAGTAGCTCACAGAGAGAGATAAACAGCTGACAGCAGATAGTACAGGACGGTACAAATACAATAAAAAGGCGGGTGGCGGCTGTTGTGTAAACCTTGTACTCTTTAGTTCACATATAATAAGAGACGGATTATTTGCTTGCTCCACCAGTGCACCACTCGACAACAACACACACCAACTCTCGTCACAACGCTTTACGGTATTTCCACAGCACTGTGGCAACATTACCGTAAAACGTGAACACCGTTGTGACCCACTCGCTCCACTAGAGCGGTCTCGCCCTCTGCTGGCGCGTGTGAAACTCTGTTTCACTGTTATAGAAACTGAAGCGCATCTGTGATTTTGACGGTGATGGACGGTATTGATTTTCAATACCGTCGGTATCTCTAAATACCCCGGTATACCTTAATACCGTCATACCGCCCAAGCCTACACGGAGGTATAATGCGCTGCGCATGTACACACACACTGGATGTGCATCTCCTCACTGAGGCCGATGCGATGCGCATCTCGATACGGTGCCAACGATACGATACATTAACGATACATTTGAAGCACCGGGCGATGCGATATGATTCACCCCCTGTTGAGATACGATACGATGCGATTCAACACGATGCAAAATAATGATAACATTTTATGGTATGACAGGATTTGGTTGTATTCCTTATATGCAGCTTATATTATTATTAAAAATAAAAGAATCTACTGTAAGACAATTTATATAAAAACTCTTGGGTGCCTAAGAAGACTTTTGCATAAACTGTCTTTTCTATCCACTTTAGCTAAAAACACACACGAGAGAGAGAGAGAGAGAGAGAGAGAGAGAGAGAGAGAGAGAGAGAGAGAGAGAGAGAGACCCTCCCCGTCTGAGTTGCCGTCGACAGTTGATGTCACACACTAGACTAGGTCACTAGGATGCGTCTATACTTTCCGACCGTAGCCCCATTATGTCAACAACACGGAGCCAGGCTGGATGGATTGCATGAAGCGATATAATTAAGAAACAAATAACCAATCAATGTGAAGTTATCTTTGAACCCCTGTTGTCAAGCGTCTTCAATATACCCCCCCCCTCCTCACTAATGGTACTGGTGTTGCAGAGTCACGTTAGTTAGTTAGACACTAGTTTAGCGTTAGCTGAACGGCTAACTGGCGTTAGCCAGAGGCTACTAGCGTTAGCATGTTGATCAATTCTATTCATGTCTCCTCGACTTCCACTGTTTGTTGATAACTGTGACGCGGCTCTCGCCTTATGTAGTAGTGAAGCAATAGTATCTGCTGTGTGTGTGTGCAGTCACAGTGCACTGCTGACAAGTGGATGAGAGGAAATTATATGAATGCATCGGTTTTTGACCGATGCAAAGACGCTACAACAAGATGCATCGCGAGTTCAGCCTGACATTTTGCAGATGCGCACTTATTCCACCGGTGCACTCGCATCGTGAACGTGTATGCCGGCGCACCGATGCAAATCGATGAATCGTCACATCACTAACACACACACACACCAAAGAACTAGATCTGTGGTTTTTAGACACGATCATAATGAGTCCTAAACAATTTAAAACCAATAATAATCGATCAGAGCTTCCAACGCGGCGGTATGGTCACTTTTCCATGACCATCCGCGGAGTCCCAGAGGCATTATGCGCTGCGCGCGCGCACACACACACACACAGGGAGAGTGAAAGTACTCAGCCCCTCCCCTACGAGTCGACGACTCAAGTGTAGTTCCTTAGACAGCAAGGGAAATCATACAGCCGGACAAGTTAACAATAATTAACCCATTTACAAGTCGTATTACATTTAGCAAATAAGGAAACAGATAGAACAAAATGGCGAATATAATTTTTTTTTACCCAATTCTGAATCGCAACATTTTCTACATTTAATGAAAAATCCTCTCTGCCGAGATGAGGACGTTTTCACACCTTTTGGAGCCCATCGTTCTTCGATCTCAGAGGGTTAACGTACCTCAGTCGCCTTGCCCCATTTGGGAGGCGGCGCCTTCTCCTCCTTCACTTTCCCCCTGTTACCAGTGGATGCAGCAAACTTTGATTTCTTGGTCTGTGGTTCTTCCTCTTCACTCCCCTCCTCACTATTATACTCCTCCTCTTCCTCCTCCTCACTGTCCTTCACCTCTATGATTACCTTGCGGTTGCTAGCAGGTGTTGCTTTGGCAGGCGTGGCTTTGGCTGGTATCTACGGAGAAGATGGTGAGACGTGACGCACCAGCCAGCAGTCAAAGTGCTGCCAGACTCTATCTGTGGTTTGGTATGTTTGTTTACTCCTTGAGACACTGCAGCTGGTAAACAACCACTCTTTTCTATTCTAAAATTATATTTGGCTAGAACAGCGGTTCTCAAACTACGGGTCACGACCCAAAGTGGATCAGAGCTTCCGACGCGGCGGTATGGTCACTTTTCCGTGACAATCTGCGGATTCCCAAAGGCATGAGCTGCACGCACACACACACCAAACAACTAGATCTGTCGTTTTTAGAGACACGATCATAATGAGTCTCCTGAACAATTTAAAACCAATAATGAATCGATCAGAGCTTCCGACACGGCGGTATGGTCACTTTTCCATGACCATCTGCGGATTCCCAGAGATATGAGCTGCGCGCGCACACACACCAAACAACTAGATATGTCGTTTTTAGAGACAGGATCATAATGAGGCGTTTGTCATAATGAGTCTCCTGAACAATTTAAAACCAATAATGAATCGATCAGAGCTTCTGACGTGGCGTTATGGTAACTTTTCTGTGACCATCCGCGGATTCCCTGAGATATTATGCGCTGGCGCGCACACACACACAAATGGAGTGAAAGTACTCAGCCCCTCCCCTACGACTCAAGTGTAGTTCCTTAGACAGCAAGGGAAATCATACAGCCGGACAAGTTAACAATAATTAACCCATTTACAAGTCGTATTACATTTAGCAAATAAGGAAATAGAGAACATTTCAAAGCACTAGAAATTGCGAATATCAATTTTCTTTTACCATAAAAAAAAGATTTACCCAATGGGAGCTTCGACCTCAGAGGGTTTTAACGTACCTCTGTCGCCTTGCCCCGTTTGGGAGGCAGCGCCTTCTCCTCCCTCACTTTCCCCCGGTTACCAGCGGATGCAGCAAACTTTGATTTCTTGGTCTGTGGTTCTTCCTCTTCACTCCCCTCCTCACTATTATCGTCCTCCTCCTCCTCCTCCTCTTCCTCCTCCTCCTCCTCCTCCTCACTGTCTTCATCACTGTCCTTCACATCTATGATTCTCTTGCGGTTGCTAGCAGGTGTTGCTTTGGCAGGCGTGGCTTTGGCTGGTATCTGCGGAGAAGATGGTGAGACATGACGCACCAGCCAGCAGTCAAAGTGCTGCCAGACTCTCTGTGGTTTGATGTTTGTTTACTCCTTGAGACACTGCAGCGGGTAAATAACCACTCTTTTCAATTCAAAAATTATATTTGGCTAGAACAGCGGTTCTCAAACTACGGGTCGCGACCCAAAGTAGGGTCGTGGGTAGGTTTACTTGCGCATTGGCAATGTTCTGGCAACATATTTTGGCTAAATATGCCTTGTTTATAAATGTATATTGATATAGTACTGTAATAAAATGTTCTAATAAATATGCATGATCAAGTTCAACGTGTGCTTTTATTTTGATATTCCTTAATTCCACATTGAAATTACGAGATACATTAACTCAATAAGTGCCAATTACGAGTATAGTCGTTATTGCCCACCAAGCGTTGAGTGCCAATAACGAGTATACTAGTTTTTAGATCCTTTGATATTTTCCCTTTGATCCCCGTTCTAAACGGTCAGCCGGAACACTCCCTGGCTCATCTACCTACGTTGGAATTGCAATGACGATCGAATTTCACCAGGTGGCAGTATCGCCTACTTTTTTAACCAATAGTCTAGTTCAGACAGTTCAGACAGTGTCTGTCCTGATCCCTTTATGTCCTGACTCGCTCTGAGGGGGAGGAGCTCTTGCAGAGCAATCGCTAGGAGATCTTCTTGCCTCAAAACCTATAGTTTCCCGTATACACAAGTAATTACATATAAACGAGTAATCGCGATCACCGATGGGATCATTGGAATTATTCTTTTTGGAGTATCTTCTGGCTAAGGTAAGGTATATTCTATGTCTATTTTACCGAAACCGAAACATGTTTCTGTAGCGATCACAGTGTCATATTTTACCGGACATAAACCAAGCTTTTTGTAACAATCGCATTTTTGGGGTACTACCCGCCCCCCCCCCCTTGATGATTTTGTGAAGGCACATATGTACATACCTTTGATTTGAGAGTTTGGGGGTTCAGGCGATCAACCAGAACGATTTGGGTTTATTGCATATAACGCGTCATATCTCGCGATCTATGGAAAAAGACTGGATTATTTTGGAAATGGGCAATGTTTAGCGTGTAATAAACTACAGTGTGTAGAAACAAACTTTTACATGTTGGACTAGAAATAGTGTCTGTCAAATGAGCCATACTATTGTCTGCATAGCTATAATATAAAATAGCTCCACAAACATTGTGAAATATCGCAAAAATAGTCAAGAAAAGCTGGCGCTATCCAGTGCAGATGGGGAAAGCTGGTGGTGGCACTCAAAGAGTTAAGTGTGGGGTTGCAAAAAAAAAAAATCCTAAATAAAATGGGGTTGTGGTATAAAAAAGTTTGAGAACCCCTGGGCTAGAAGAATACAACTTGTGTCTGGTGAATTAAGGATTCACCAGTCATTTTAAAGGGGACCTGCATTGCTATTCCTAGCACTATTTGGGCAACTTTACACAATTCCTGTGAGTCTATAAGTCTACATCTGTAAGGTTTATTAGAGAGAGAGAGAGAGAGAGAGAGAGAGAGAGAGAGAGAGAGAGAGAAAGAGAGGGAGAGGGAGAGGGAGAGAGAGCCCCGGAGAATGAATGAATGTCTCTCTCTCTCTCTCTCTCTCTCTCTCTCTCTCTCTCTCTCTCTCTCTCTCTCTCTCTCTCTCTCTCTCTCTCTCTCTCTCTCTCTCTCTCTCTCTCTCTCTCTCTCTCTCTCTCTCAGAGTGCAGTCTAGGTGTCGGGTTTCACCATCTGCTGCAGATAATCTGCCTCGCAGTTTGAGGAAGTGGTTTCCACTCGCTCTGCTATCGCTGTGTGGGCTGCCTAGGTTGTGGTAGGGCATTGGCAACCACAGAGCCAATCGGATCACTATCCGCTCCATCCTCGCCTCATTACGTCACTATGCGAGTCAAATCAGAATGACCTAATTAAATCGAGCAGGAAATGGTCTGAGCTGAATGAGAGCAATCCGCCAATATGGTATTTAGACACAAAAACACATTGATACTAACTCCTATTACTATAATACAATGCTAGAGACTCAAAAAAGACATTTATAATGCATGTCACCTTTAATGTATTGCATATTAATATGATATTGTAAGGAAGGGGCAGGACCAGATAAGCTTTGCTTCATTCTGTCCCTTCTCGAACAAAACCATTGTCTTGAGCTATGCTGATTATTGTATTTTATTTGTATTTCTTTTTTTGTGCGTTATTTTTTGTTATTCCAAATTTGTGTGTTTGTTTTATGGTTGCAATGTTCGAGATAAATAAAGATCAAATCAAATTGTGGCTGATGGATGACAAGAAATGTGCATATATATATAGAACCATATCAGTGTGGTAGACCAACAGCAAGCACAAAATATGCATCCTGCTTTTCACCAAATTTTACACAAAATTGTAGAAGAAATGCTCGAAAGTTATGCATGGCACGAAGGAACCTGTGGCAGACTCCAACACTAATATAACGTTACAACTTACCCGTGAGCTGTTTCTGGGTGGGGGTGTCTTGGCGGGGGCTTTGGAGGCGGGCTTTGCAGCAGGGGGAGGAGGCTTCGCTGCAGCTCTAAGTCTGGACTGGTCGGCTTTGGAAGCAGGGGGGGGAGGGGCGGGTGGTGTCCGGGTGGGACGCTGGGGAGAGGGACGTTGGGGAGGGCCGGTCTTGCGAGACGGGGGCACACTGGGAGCGTTTTTGAGGTGAGACGGGAGAGGGGGAGAGCGCGGACGAGACACGGTTCTCTCAGAGGATCTCGTTGCCTAGGGAGACGAAGACAAAACAAAAAGGAGAGATGACCTACAGTAGCACCAGGAGACATAACATTGGTTTGATTTGAGAAGTGAGAATGAGTCAGAATGAACAGAGCCCTCGCACATAGTTTGAGACAAGCATTTGCCACTCAGGTCATTGACCAAATTGACTCTCCGACTGGCTTAAAGACTGACCCCTCAGGTATTAATGAACAATTTCGTAATTTCTATTCTAATCTATATGAAACTGAACATCCAACTGAATCGGGCCTGATGGACACTTTCTTTGAAGGACTAGACATACCCACCGTTGATGAGGACTCTAGAGAGACCCTAGATAACTCCATTACATTAGATGAAATAAATAATGAGGTTATGTGTATGCAAAGTGGCAAATGCCCAGGACCAGATGGTTTTCCAACGGAGTTTTACAAAAAGTTCTCCCCTAAATTGAATCCCTTACTTGCAGCCGTTTTTGATGATAGTTTGACTCAGTCAAGCCTACCCCCAACCCTCCGCCAGGCGTCAATTTCCGTGCTCTTAAAGAAAGGTAAAGATCCTCTTAGTTGCTCCTCATATCGTCCAATAAGTTTTATCAATTTGGACCAAACGGGCTTAATCAGAAACAGACACTCCTTCAATATTAGACGTGCATTTAATATCCTGTACACAGAGATTTCAACACAGCGCCCAGAGGTACTCATGTCACTGGACGCTGAGAAAGCCTTCGATCGTGTGGAATGGGGCTACCTGTTCTACGCTCTCCGGCGCTCCGGTGACGTTTTTATCTCCTGGGTCAGACTGTTATACACCGACCCCGTGGCCTCAGTTATAACAAATAATGTACATTCAACATATTTCCCCCTTCAGCAACGTCCGTTCGACAATGCCCAGATATTAAAGGGATAGTTAGAGCGACGCAGGAGCACAAAATCTCCTTATACGCTGACGATGTACTCCTCTATATATCTGATCCTCTTTTTGTCTATCCCACATATCCTTGACACACTCAGGAAATTCGGTGAATTCTCAGGGTATAAACTCAACCTTGATAAAAGTGAACTTGTACCCATTAACAATGTGGCCAGCCAGGTTTATTTTAATTCTTTGCCCTTTAAGGTCAGAAACGATAGATTTACCTATCTGGGTATATCTATCACAAAGTCCCACTCCCAATTACTAAAGGCCAACTTTACACCGCTCTTGGACCGAACACGCCAAGATCTTATACGTTGGTCCACCATGCCCCTATCTTTAGTTGGGAGAATTAATATAATTAAGATGAGCATTCTTCCAAAGTTTTTATACCTCTTCCAATGTGTCCCGATCTTCCTCACCAAAATCTTCTTTACAAAACTTAACAGCCTAATTTCAACATTTATTTGGAACAACAAACCACCCAGAATCCGGAAAATATTTTTACAAAGACTGAAAATGGGTGGGGGTTTGGCCCTACCAAACTTCCAAATATATTATTGGGCTGCGAATATTAGAAGTTTACTGTTCTGGCTACATGATACATCTGCTCCGGACGTTCCTGCCTGGTTACACATTGAAGCTAGTTCTACTGCCCGCATTTCACTCTCCGCTCTTTTGTGCTCTTCAATTCCCCTGCAACCTCCCCAGCCCTGTCTAAATCCTGTAGCGTTACACTCCCTGAAAATTTTGTTTCCGGCCTCCCTCCTAGATAACGTATTTGATCAGTGGTTCAAAAAGGGAGTTTTGAACACGAGACTGCTCTATGAAAGAAACATATTTATGTCATTTGAACAAATTAAGAACAAATATGATCTGCCATCACACCACTTATTTCGTTACCTACAAATTAGAAACTTTATACGTAGTCAGTCCACTACATTTCCATCCCTGCCTCCAGATACATCACTGGACTCAATCCTGGAGATAAAACCTGAGCTCAAGGGAACTATGTCTAAGCTTTATATGAACATTTTCGAGATGGAGGACTCGTCACTCTAAATAATAAAAGGGGCACTGGGAAAGGGACTTTGGAATAGACATATCAGAAGAGGTGTGGTCAAGAATACTAAAACATTTTCATGCTTCATCTATTGGTGCGAGACAGGCTTATTCAATTTAAGATTGTACATCGGCTACATATATCCAAACTCAAACTGTTAAAAATGTTCCCTGCGGTTAGTCCTACTTGTAACAGATGCAAACAAGCCCCGGCCGGACTGTACCAGACATTTTGGTCATGTCCTAGCTTAGCATACTTCTGGTCGTCCATATTTAAGCTCTACTCAGACCTGGCAGGTCGGGTACTGGAACCCTGTCACTTCCTGGTTTTTCTTTGGGTTCTCTCCGACGACTTACATCTACCAAAAGCACAACTGAACTGCATGTCTGCATCGCTTACTCCTCCCTTCTAGCAAGACGTCTCATTCTTATGAACTGGAAAGATGAACACCCTCCCTCATTTGGCAGATGGATTTGCGATGTAATGTACCATTTAGGTTTATCTTTTTTTATTGGAAGAATTTGTACATATTTATACATTTCAGTTATCCAAATTATACAACTTCCATTTCCTTCCCCATTCCTATCCCCTAATCCCACCCAGTGAGGGCGACAACAAACATACATGTAAAATAAAAAATAATTTTTTTTAATAATTAAACATAAATACAGATGTGACAGACAAAGCTACACAAAAATAAATGAAGTAAAATTAAAAGAAAACAAAAAGGAAAAAATATATATATAAATAGGAAAGACCGTAATAATAATATATAATATAAGTAATACTCTCCATTTTAGTAGCGTAATTTCCAGATGGTAAAACAAATAAAATGGAAAGTAAATTTAACACCCTTAGCAGACCACCACAATGCCATCTCCCCAGTCATACGTGGGCTAGCAGTGTCAGGAAGGTAGATAGGGGAAGGAGGGGGGTCATGGGGTCCCAAGTTTGGAAGGAGTCATATGGGTTTTGAAATGATAGGAAGGGCTGCCATGTTTTGTGGAAGGTATCTGTGTGGCCTTGTGTTGTAAATCTGATTTTCTCTATATGTATAAGAGACATAACATCCCTCATCCAGTGTAAGTGTGAAGGGGGAGTGGCTGCCTTCCAGTTGAATAGGATGAGGTGTCTGGCAATGAGTGAGGCAAAGGCCATGGCATTGGATTGCCCAATAGATATTGCAGCGTTCTCCGGTGTCAGACCAAATAATGCAATAAGAGGGCATGGGTCAACATTCATAAAAAATATGTCTGAATAAGATTTTAAAATGGAAGTCCAGAAAGGAGCCAGTGCTGGACAATGCCAAAACATATGAATAAGTGAGCCAGGGGCTTGGTGGCACCGGTCGCATGTGGGATCCATGCCAGGATTTATCTTCGCAAGTCTAGTCTTTGACCAATATAGACGGTGGAGGAGCTTGAACTGCATCAGTGAATGGCGGGCACATATTGAAGAAGAGTGTATTCGGTTAAGAGCATTTTCCCATTCTTTGTCTGTAAATTGATGATTTAGATCGGACTCCCAGTTTTGTATTATAGCCAATACTGAGGAGTACCAATGTACCATTTAAAAGTTGAAAAAATTAAATATACTTTACGGGGATCAAGTGGGAAATTTGATGTTGTATGTGGAACGGTTGACTACGTCTCTCACCTCCTGAAACAAGGACACTGTATAGGACCGACTGTCACACGAAATACTCTGGAGAACTTTTTATTTTTTTATCTTTTCTTTTATTCATATATATATATATCCTATATATATACTAGAGCTGGGCATAGATTAAATTAATTAAGATTAATCTAGATTAAAATGGCTTAAAAAAAAAAGAAAAAAAAAAAAAAATGCATTCAAAATGTGTGTTCTACCCAAATAATGACCAGAGGAGATTTATCCCCTCCTCTTCATCTGAGGAGTCACTAGCTGTTCTATCTCCTTGTTCAACAGCATGAACATCTTTTTGTAATTTCCAGTGTTTCTTTTAAAACCAGATTTATCGTAATTTTCTGTGCCCTTCCTTTGATGCCATTAACATTGTTACACTGATATTGACAGCTCTCTCCAGTGTCAAATCACTCTCTGTCAGTAGTTTCTTCTGTGCACCTTCATTTCTTAATCCACACACAAACCCGTCTCTCAATGTGTCTTTTAGTGAATTCACAATGCTGCTGACTGGTTGCTCACACACAGACTGCTGCAGAAGCAGGTTTCTCAACAAATTCAGTGCAAGCTCAGTGTAACGGTTCCATGAATGAAGAGAACACTGAACAGCTACTACAGTCTCAGGTCCACATCCAAGAGAACACTGAACAGCTACTACAGTCTCAGGTCCACATCCAAGAGAACACTGAGCAGCTACTACAGTCTCAGGTCCACATCCAAGAGAACACTGAACAGCTACTGTCTCAGGTCCACATCCAAGAGAACACTGAACAGCTACAGTCTCAGGTCCACATCCAAGAGAACACTGAACAGCTACTACAGTCTCAGGTCCACATCCAAGAGAACACTGAACAGCTACTGTCTCAGGTCCACATCCAAGAGAACACTGAACAGCTACAGTCTCAGGTCCACATCCAAGAGAACACTGAACAGCTACTACAGTCTCAGGTCCACCTCCAAGAGAACACTGAACAGCTACTACAGTCGGAGTACAGCTCAATCACACACAATTGTTAAGGAGATGCAGACCAGAGAAAGACGTTTGTCTTGTTTACATCAGGGTCTCCCATTTTCATTTCATATTGCTCCACATTGTCATCAAACGGTCCAATATTTCCAATAACCCAAGCCATTTCTGTTGTAAACACTCACGATAGTCCAGTCGATCCTTCCTTTAGTGCAGGGGTCTCAAACTCAATTTACCTGGGGGCCGCTGGAGGTAGAGTCTAGGTGAGGCTGGGCCGCATCAAATATTCCACAAAAAAAGGGTTTCAAGTATTCCAAAAATGTATTAATACATCAACAAACTACCCCTTTGCCTCATCATAAAACCTCAAAAACACCAGCAACTGAGCATTCTCAGTGGTGTCAGTGGACTCATCCACAGCTATGGAAATGCACTGTGCATTTTTTTTTATTCTATCACAGCCAGTATTTCAGTTATTCTGGTTGCTGTGCTATCTGAGGAGGATTTGCTTTTGTTTGCCTTCAAACATGGTCGCCATCACTTCAGTCATACATTATTTTATTATTTATGCATCAGAGAATGGCTTCTTGTGTTTAGCCAACACCCATGCCACTGAGTGAGCAGTGACAATTGGTTGCTTTTTATCGTTGTGACATAACTTTAACAATAATTCTGCTTGCAGCTTGATATGATGATTTCATTCCATTTATTTTTGTGGTTCTTAGTGCTGAAAGGTTGCATCAAAATAACTGTTTTGTTTCGTATTGGCGTTTCAAATTGCGTTTCAAATTGCCACTCTTCACAAGAGCTACCGTTTCTTGGCACATTGTGCTGGTTGGAGGGAGGATGAACGCATATTTTTCAGCCCATTCACCTTTGAATTGTAGCGATTTTCACTGTTGACTTTTATTTTACTGGCCATCTTTGAACATGCCATATTTTTCTACTAGCTGCCTGCTGGTAAAAATTATGCTACTCGCTACAGTACCTGCAGATTAGACTACCTGTAAATGCGCTGTCAACTCTCGCTCCGACTCCGACCCGTTGAAAGACAACACGCATTCCGTGAAGACCCGCCCTACTCTGCTCTGATTCGCAGACTGTGGGTGGGGGGGGGGGATGCTGACGGGACGCTGAATATGATTGGACCAAAGCAGTACACAGACACAGACAGTTGGAGCAGTGCAGAGGAGATAGCAGAGAATTTCGAGGATACCTGCTATACGCACTGATGACAGGATATATTTCCTTCTACTTGGTATCACTCCGGAATCACGTTTCAACCACTAACGTTGCTGCCATGAGCCTGCGCTATGGTAGCCTACAAGTGATAAAATAAATAAAACGCCCAACTCGCGCAACGACTCGGCAACAAGTTGCGCGCGGCGGCGCGGGCCGCATTAACACTACACTTTGATGTCAAGTAGGGGGCCGCAAAATATCATCCAGCGGGCCGCAATTGGCCCGCGAGTTTGAGACCCCTGCTTTAGTGTGTAAAGTGGATATCCTCCTCTTGTAGATGTTTTCAAGTGCCGCCCGAGTAACGTGAGCTAACATGCTAACTCGCTAAGCTAACGTTAATAATGTAAACAAAGCTCTCAACGGACTTCTTCTTTCTTGCATTGCGCAGATTCAGACGTCCTCATCGTCGAATTGTGTTATATCCTGAGGACTTCTTAACCTCACCTGTATAACAATGATTACCGGACCACTAAAGTTACTTTAGTTTAACACATTATTCTGACTACAGCTCCGGTACATACGTGCAATCACTTCCGGGCACCACAGCTGTGAACTACGGCAAGTATTTAAGGACAATACAGACCCAACGTTGAGAAAAAGATTAACGGCGTCAATTATATTATCGCGCGATACTAGTTTTGCGCCGTTAACGGCCCAGCTCTAATATATACACATATTTTTTTTCATATATTTTTTTAATCTAATTATTATTATTATATATAATGATATATATATATTATTATTAGATATTATGTTATGTATATTATTATTATTATATATTATGTATATTATTATTATATATATATATTTCTTTCTACAAATTTTTTGGTGTTGATCTGGTTTCTTTTGTCTTTTTTATGTCTTGTTTGTTTTGTCGATAAGTGTATGTATGTCACGTTCGTATTGTCTACTGTAATGTCTAAAAAAACTAATAAAAATATCAAATATATAGAATGAACAGAGTATAAGAGCTCAGTATTAGAGACATGTGATGAGGACTGAGCTGTTGGCTTTCCGTTTCTGGTTTGCGACACTGGCGCTACCAGCTCAGACGAATCACATTTCTTAACTCTTTCCCGAGAATTGTCGGGTTTTGATCCTTTGATATTTTTACTTTGATCCCCGTTCTATACACTCAGCCGGAGCTCCCTAGGTCTCCCTGGCTCATCTGCCTACGTTGGAATTGCAATGACGATCGAATCTCACCAGGTGGCAGTATCACCTACCTTTTGAACTGGGAACATCACTTGTCTTGTGATCCACTCTGGCTTTTTCCGCCTAGGAGTGGATCACAACATAGCAATCAGTGGAAGATTTGGTGCCTCAGAGCTATTCTTTCCCGTATGGTATCCATGCCCAATATACACGAGTAATTGCGATCGCCATGGGATCGACTGGGATTTATTCATTTTGGAGTACTTTCTGACTGAGGTAAGGTCTATCTTAGGCAGTGTTTCCCCTACCATTGCCTTGGCGGGGCGGCCCGCCCCGCCAATGGGACGCTCCACCCCTCCAGAAAAAAGAATTTTTTTTTTTCAATATAATCTTTTTATTATTAAAGTTTGCTTTAATCACAGTAAGGTTGGCGAGCTGGCTAAATTATACATAAATCTGTTTTCATATAAATCAATCTTCACTAAGACTTTAAAACTGTGGTGCGTCATCATGGTGATGTCAGCCAGAGATGGGGAGAAGCATGAACCTTTAACACATTGAGTGCCACGCCCCTTCCGGGAAGTGACCACTTCCGTGCCGCCCATTAACTCTTTCAGTGCCACTCACGAGATTTCTCGTGTTTTTTTATAGGTGGTTGCTAGCCACTCACGAGATTTCTCGGATTTTTTTTTTTTGCGATCTGAAAAAGTATTGCATCACCCGAGCCTACCCGAGTATAGCCGAGGGGCGCCGACGATCACTGTGGAAAAAAGCGCCCCCTGTCGTCTCCCAGATGACATAAGTGATTTTGGAATGGACTCAATGAAAATGAATGGGGAAAAAAATCCGGTACTCCACATTTTCCAGTTCACTGATCCAGCCGGGGTTACCAGAGTTCATTCTGGAGCCTCAGATCCCCGCGGATCATAGAGATCTACTGTGTCGCGTTGGATCCATACACGTATCGATTTTTTCGAATGGTCAATCAGGAATTGGAATATACCAGTTGGATACCATCTGATGTCAGGTAAGGACTCTATGTTATCAGTGGTAGGATAATCGGAGTAAGTTTGATGAAGTTATAAGCTGTTTTGTGAAATGGGGGCGGAGCTGAGCGATCATGGAGTAGACGTGTTTCACAGGAGCTCCCTTCTACCGTGCTGAATATACGTTTCTCCCCATTAGTCTTTATTTTATTTTTATTTGTTTTTTATCTGTTTGCTAGGTCGTCGTGTTTAGTATACATTCACCAACTTTTTTCGACTTTCTACGATGGCGGGGGTGGAAACCAGAGCCATGAAAGAATTAGGCACGACACCGACACCGCCGAGCATGGCCGCACCGTCTCCCGCTGTCGGGGAGTTAAGCGAAGCTGTACTCTTGGTCATGACCAAGCTACACGCAGACTCTGAGACACGCATCGCTGAAGCACAGAAGAAAGTACACGCAGAATCTGAGGCACGCATCGCTGAAGCACAGAAGAAAGTGTTGGCGGATTTCTGTATCAGCCTCCGTCGTGAGATATCAGAAGAAATACGGCTGGCGGTAGTCCCGCTGACAGACAAGATGGAGACGATTCACGCTGCCTCATCGGCTAATGCTAACGAACTAGCCATGCTAACGACGGAGGTATCATCACAGTGTGAGAAGATGGCGGGTCTTGAATCCGCCCTGCTGGCTAGGCAGGCTGAAGTCAACAAACTACAGTCGGCGATGGAGGAGATGCAGTCCCGGGATAGACGCCACAACGTCAGGATTGTTGGAGTACCGGAGACCAGCGGTGAAGGCCGTCTCTCTGAGACCATGCCCGAACTGCTGCAGAAGATACTAGGGACGGACGTCCTCCCCTCGCCTCCTATCTGTGAGTCGGCCTACAGAGCGGGCAGGTTTTCTCCCGGCGTGAACAAAGAACCGAGGCCCATCATAGTCAAGCTGAACAGACTCCAACAGAGAGAAATCATCATGCGGTCGGCTCGTACCAGAAGGGGTACTCTGAGGATTGGCGATCACAAAGTGGCCATTTTCGAGGACTTTACACCGGAGGTTCAAGCTCAGAGAGCCGAGTACAAGGTGGTCCTGACTAAGCTATGGAAACTAGGCCTGAGGCCCACGTTATTCGCTCCCGCGAAACTATCTGTGTTGGAGAAGGTCGGTGGTCAGCGTTTGTTTTGGTCGTTGGCTAAAGCGAAGGAATATCTCGCGGAGACACCCGAGTCTGTCGCTTGATATCTATGGAGGGTGAGTGACTTGGCGGTTTGGGCCTATATACATTGATTAGGTCGACTATTCACAAACACTTGCTGTCATGCCCAGACATGCTAACTGTCCTCTGCCCATCCAACTAGCGGGGCTTCCCAATGACTTCTGTTACTTGCTAAAGCTGACCTCATGGTCGTACTTGTGTATCGCCTCTTTGGAAGCTAACGAGCTAGCTGAACAATGTACATAGTAGGCTAACGTGCTATCCGGATTCGTCACTAGCTTACGCGCTAGCCTCGGGCTAGCCAGCGGGCTTCGACTATGGTCTGCGCTGAGACATTCGTTAATGGTTACGTATTTTGGTTGCTGTTGCTGCTCAAAGAGACATTGGTTTGCACAGTTCAAGAGTGACCGAGTCCCTAACTAACTTCTGGTATGCTTTTTATTTTTATATCCAGGTTGTTTTGAGCTTTGGTGATCCAAAGTAGATGCCAAGGTCGGTTGAATATGCATATACAATATTTGATAACAGGTTGGGTCGGGTATGGCTTGCACTTCATGGCTATATGGTTATATGGCTTGCACTCTAGCCATTACCCTCTCTTCCTTTCTTTTTTCTTTCCTATTGTCGATGTCATCTATATGCGCGATTTAAATGTGATCCGGTTCTACCTTGGACTAACTGCTGACTCGCCTTAATTTTGTTTTGAATTTTCCGTGAGGCACTTATGCTATAAAGTTGATACATTAATATGCAGACTCCAAGGTAGATGGTTACAGGTTGATGCTGAGTAATTATATAATAATTATCGTCGCTGTTTTAATGGCATTTGAATGAGCAATTTAACTGTGATCCGATCCTACCTTGGACTAACTGCTAATCCTTAAATGTGTTTTGAATTTTCCGTGATCCACTTATGCTATAACGTTGCGACATTAATATGCAGACTCCAAGGTAGTTGGTTACAGGGTTGATGCTGAGTAATTATATAATAATTAGTGTCGCTGTTTTAAGGGCATTTGAATGAGCAATTTAACTGTGATTCGATCCTACCTTGGACTAACTGCTCCGACCGATATCTTTATTGAAACAATGTATGATGACAGGTGGTGTCAGGTGTTGCCTATTACCATCCCCGGATTGATTAATGAATGATTGTGTTTAATTCTATTCTTACATAGGTTAGGTCATTCAGCCGTTGTGCCTGATCAGAGGGATGGCTAAAGGGGTGCACTTTGACCATAACCTTTTTTTTTTCCCTTCCTCCTTTTTTTTGGTCATTGTTTAATTGACACTGTTCACACAATTTTGCACAATTAACCTGTGACCCGAACCTGCCTTAGACTATCGGCTGGGATGCTTTAATTTAATTTTGTATTGAATTTTCCTATACCTTTTTGGGCTATAACAATGTGATGTTGAAGCGCAGATTCGGAAATAGAGGGCTGCAGGTTGATGCAGAGTTATTATTTAATAATGGCTATTTTTACCATTATGGTTGTCTCATGTTGGGGCCAGGGCTCAGGTGGTTTTCGACCGATATCTTTATTGAATTTTATTTTATAATATTTGTGTTTATTGGACTAGTGGGGGTTTACTTAGGGGTTTATCTAGAGGGGGGTGGGAGTGGGAAGCGTCTTATTGATCCATGTCTCTAGTGGGAAGTGATAGGAAGATGACCATCCTCAGTGGATGGGGCATAGGGTGGGGATTGGAGAGTGGGTATAGAGGAACTTATAGTAGGACGGGTGGGTTAGGGTTTAGAGTAGAAGGAGGGGGGGCTGTAGCTGGGGTGGTATTTTTATGTGTTCTATGTACTGTTGTCTTATATATGTGTAAGTGTTCCTCCTCTGAACTCCTGGGATTGACCGTCCGGGCCCGCCGGGATCGGCACCTCTGTACTCAGCCTGGCTGCACGGGTATGTTCTCTACGCACTTATACAAGCTCGACCATGGCTAAATTGAATATTTTAATTTGGAACGCAGGAGGGCTTAACGCCCCACACAAGCGTGCCAGTGTCCTTTGGCTATTGAAGAGGAGAAATATTGACCTTGCTCTCCTTAGTGAGACGCATTTAATGGTAGGTGACGTGTCAAGACTGGCAAATCGGCAATATCACGTTATCTCCTCATCCTCAGCCGATGATAAGACGAAAGGAGTAGTCATAGTTACAAGACGTAACCTTGATATCAAAATCTTGGATGTATGGTCGGACACGGAGGGAAGGATTACTATAGCAAAAGTTGAATTCTTGCATAGGAAGATGGCTATAATAGCATTGTATGCTCCTAACACATTTGATTCAGCGTTCTATAATACAATCACGAAGAATATGTTGGAACTTAATGGATACGCTCTCATTGTGGGTGGCGATTTTAATGCGTGCTGGGATGCGGAGATGGATAGGTCCGGGACCTCTGAAACGAGCGACCAGAAACGGGCCTCTGAGGCCCTCAGGATGTGGGCCAAAGACACGGGGCTCACAGACCTCTGGCGCTTATGCAACCCCACCCTCAGAGATTACTCTCACCTGTCAGCCAGACACAAAAGCTTCTCTCGAATTGACTATGCATTCGCGTCCCCTAATATGTTTGATAGTTTCGATGTCTCATTGGTTCCCTTGGCTCTCTCAGACCACAAGGGGATTTTCCTTACGGCAACCTTTGGCAGGCTCTCCGCAAGAGCCCCCAGATGGCGTTTTAATTCGACCTTGCTAAAGAACGATGACTTCTGTTCTGAGTTCAGGAGTAAACTAGCTGAATTTTTGCAGATCAACGTTGGCACGGTAGAAGACCCTAGGGTCCTGTGGAACGCATTGAAAGGATTCATCAGGGGTCATGTCACACTATTTGCCTCCAATTTGCGAAAATCCCGGTCAAAAAAGCTAGAAGGACTGGAATCATTATATGCGGACCTATACGCATCCTTGCAAACTGACTATAATGAACGACTAAACACACAACGTAAGATAGTCAAAAAAGAAATAAACTCCATACTTAAACAACAGTCTGAGTTCTTAATACATAGGACAAGACAAAATTACTATTTTCACGGCTCCAGACCTAGCCATCTATTGGCAATGAAAATACGCTCAAATGATCATTTCTCAGATATCCCCTCGATTAGGACGAGCCAGGGTGCAGTCACTACTGATTCGAAAAAGATCAATGACACTTTTAAAGAGTTTTACTCACAGTTATATAGCTCAGAGGGTAATCTGGATGACTCTAGATTTGAATCGTTCATTGGCGGGCTTGAGATACCCCACATTTCTGAGGAAGAGGCCAAGGAACTGGGGAGACCGATTACTCTCGTAGAATTGAGGGAGACTATTGTTGAAATGCAGAGGGGTAAGGCGCCAGGCTGGGATGGTATTCCACCCGAAGTGTATTTAGCTTTCTGGGACCAACTGGGTCCATTGATGCTCGATATGATCAATTACGCTATCGAACAAGGGGAGTTCTCAAGAGATGTCAATATGGCGTTGATTTCTTTACTTCTCAAAAAGGACAAAGATCCCAATGATTGTGGTAGCTATAGACCCTTGAGTCTTCTCGGGGCCGATTTAAAGGTGTTTGCCAAGGTGCTGGCCCGTCGCCTGCAGAGATTTATGTCTGTATTGGTACACTGCGATCAAACTGGTTTTATCCCGGGGCGTCTGGCTGCAGATAATCTTAGGAGGCTGTTGCATGTAATCGATAACAGTAAAGACAATACAACTCCATCCACAGTTCTGTCTTTGGATGCCATGAAGGCGTTTGACAGACTTGAGTGGTCATACCTGTGGAAGGTACTTGAGGTCATGGGTCTTGGAAAGAGTTTTATTCATATGATTAAAGTCCTGTATGCCTCGCCGTCTGCGATGATACTGACAGGCAAAAACTGTTCCACACTCTTTCCAGTCTCCAGATCTTCTAGACAGGGTTGCCCTCTGAGCCCGGGACTGTTCGCGCTTTCCCTCGAACCTTTGGCCCAATTTATTAGGCAATCGGAGGACATCGTCCCCATAATGGTCAACAATACTCCACACAAAATTGCTCTCTATGCGGATGACCTGCTGATTTTCATGGACGACCCCTCCCGGTCGGCCACAAAATTATTGAGGATAATCGACGACTTTGGTAAATTGTCAGGTTTTAAGATTAACTGGAACAAATCAGCCTGCCTACCTCTTAATGAACTGGCCAAGGCGGTTCGACTACCAGCTGATATCCCCATAGTAGAACATTTTAAATACCTGGGCATAGAGATATTCCCCACGCTGAACCAAACTACTAAGTACAACTTCACGGGTACTTATGATAAAATACGCCAGGATCTAGACAGGTGGTCGTCCCTTCCTAACTCCTTACAAGCCCGGGCTTCCATAATCAAAATGAACATCCTGCCTAGGATAAATTTTATTAGCTCAATGCTCCCCCTGCCCCCTCCAATAGACCACTGGCGCAAGGTACAATCGATGGTATCTAAGTTTGTCTGGAATAACAAACGCCCGAGAATCAAAAGGGCTACTACTCAACGTAGGAAACAAGATGGGGGCCTCGCAATCCCTGATTTTAAACTTTATTTCTGGTCCTTTTCACTGAGACCTCTGATGTGCTGGCTAGACCCTGTAGAGGCTGTATCGTGGCGCTCCTTAGAAGCGGCGGCGGTGTCTCCGCTAAGATTGCAGGATGTAGTGTACTCCACTGTCTCTATTGCGAAATGCCGGCTGAGGTATGGACCGATCATTACTCACGTGATCCAAACGTGGCGTAATGTACAGAGGTCGTGTGGGGTTAAATGCCCTTGGCACCTGGACTCTCCAATTTTTAATAACCAGCAATTACTTGTTGGACACAAGCCGGTTAATATTCCTCAATGGCAAAGGAGGGGAGTGCATACTCTGGAGGATATTTATGATAAGAACGGCCTCCGTGCGTTTCAGGACTTAAGAGAATTTTATGATCTTCCCGGCGAGTCCTTCTTTCTTTACCTTCAACTAAGGTCAGCACTGAGGGCGCATGGCGTACCGTGGGCTCAAGCTTTGCAACCACACCCCTTCCTCAGGCTCATAGTGGACAGAACGACATCCAGAGGGTTTGTCTCAGACTTTTATACGCTCTTAATTCAATCCACGTATAAAAATTTATCATTGGATACAATCTGGCGTGTGGATATCCCGGAGTTGGACCCCGAGTTTGACTGGGATGATGTTTGGGCAAATGTGGCATTATCTTCCCGCAACCCCAATCACCAGCAAATTAATTTTAATTATATTCATAGGACCTATCTTACACCTAGGAAGCTATTTGCTATGGGACTGATAACCGACTCTCGGTGCACTTTGTGCTCTCAAAAGGCCACTGGCACTTATATGCATATGTATTGGGATTGCCCACCAGTGGCCCGTTTCTGGAGGTCAATAACGGACAAACTTTCAGATCTGTGTGGCTTAACTATCCCATTCACAGCTGTTACGCTACTCCTGAACGATATAACGACACTACCCGCGTCCGTACAACTGAAAAGGGTTGTCCTAGCGGGCGTCACAGCAGCGAAGAAGCTTATAGCAATGAGATGGAAGGAGCCTGAGAAGCTGACAATGATCAACTGGTCCCTAACTCTATTGGATGTGATTTATCTTGAGATATCCACGGCTCGGGTGATTGGGGTAGGGCAGGCTGGCATTGACCTGTGGTTCACAGCAGCTGAGAAGGTAAAGACCGCCGTGTGCGGCTGAGCGGGGTTGGGGCGCTTGATCGGGGGGGTCCGGCGGTCTCTGGGGAGGGGGAGGAGGAAATGTCTTGTCTGTCTTGGTTTTTGTCTTGTCCTTCTTAACTTTGGCTGGGGGGATTTTAGGGGGGGTTGGTATTTAGCTATTCTGCGCTATATGTCAATTCACATGCCATCTCCCCAAGGGACTAATATTGGCAGACTGATTGACCTGTCAACCAACTTGGAAGAGGAATTTCTTTCTTCTTACACTTTACCGTCTGCGAGTTTGGCAGTCTTGAACATGTGTAAGGGACCTAGGCTATCTACAGTAAATCTGCGACAACACTCTCATAAACAATCTTTTAAGTCACTCCACTTTGTAAAGGTGGGGAAAGGTTGCCATGTCTTGAAGACCCCTTTTTGTTATTGAAGTAGCCACCTATATTTGATAGGTTGGACGCTGTTTCTTTTTCTTTTTGTCTTATAATTTATTATTCTGTATTATTGTTGTTATTCTCCTGTGAAGTTATGTTTTTTGTTACTGTGGTTATTGTGTTGTCCTGTTTCATGTAATTAATAATAAAAAAAAAATTTGATAAAAAAAAAAAAAAGCTGTTTTGTGAAATGTCTTCTTTCGGTTTCACTGTAAAACTCCGTGAGGTAATCAACGGAGCGATTATCAGTGCGCGGCCGTAATGTGCTTGCGTGCACGTATAATATTGATCATCTAGCGTTTATTTGAAAACGATTCATAAAAAGGCCGACGAATATCAACGTTGTGGAATATTCCACTAAAAGACGATTTTCATAGAATGCTCCAGAATGAGCTGTTTTTTATATCAAAACGGGGGCTTTTCTAACTGCTCTGAAATGGAAACGACGCGATAAAAAAACAATCTGTCTTCACAGCACTGACTGGAAAATAGTCTTTGATAATGCGATGGGCAGATTAGACACATAGCCATAATTTAAAACATAGATTAGGCGATATTAACGTTAACATTGGCGCCGATGGTGGCATTCAAGCGGTAAAACGGAAAACCAGGCGTGGCACTGAAAGAGTTAAACCCATGTAAACGTAGTTGTAGTTTGTAGAACTAAACCTATATTTTATAGTATCGCTATGGGTCTAATAACGCTGTAGAGTCTCATTGAGCTACTTCTGGTCAACGTGCAAAAAACTGATTATTTTTTCATCCGTACATTTCCGTTTGATACCGTTTTGAATATGAACATAGTCCGGCCACTTCTGAGCAATTCCAGGGAAAAGACACGAAAACAGCGTTTTTGTGTAATTCAATAAACACGGTAATTTTTCGCCTGATTATCGGATCTTCCTGAAATCAACGCTAGATCATCACTATTATCCTTTGTGGTGCACGCATGCAATGTGGTTTAGACCGGCGCGGCGCAGCGAGAAATGCACCGATACTAACAACCGCCTTACTCCGCGCGTCTATGATGACACTGTTGACACCACGTATCCGTGACACGCACGCCCCGCAAAAACACTAGTAGTTTTGGGGGCCTACCACCCCCCCTGAAAATCCTAGGGGAAACACTATTTTAGGCAATCTGCTGGTATTTTCTTTTAACGTAAAACATGCTTCTGTACCGATCAGTGTCGTGTTTTACTGGACGTAAAACATGCTTGACAAACACGATCGCAGTTTCTAGTTAAAACAACCCCCGCCCCCATTGGTGATTTTGTGAAGACGCATATGTACATGGTATATACCTTTTATTTGGAAGTATTTGGGGTTTCAGGCGATCAACCAGAACGATTTGGGCATATTGCATATAACGTGTCATATCTCACGATCTATGAAAAAAGACTGGATTATTTTGGAAAGGGGTGATGTTTAGCGTGTAATAGCGCACAAACTACAGTATGTAGAAATGAACTACATCAGTGATGGACTATGAACAATGCTTGTCAAATGAGCCATACTATTGTCTCCATAGCTATAATACAGAACACACGATGGGTCTGCAAACATGGCTAAAATGGTCAATAACGCTGGTGCCATCGAGTACAGATGGGGAAAGGGTGTGGCGCCCAATGAGTTAGCAGCAAATGCGACCCCTGTCCAGTTGTGAGTTAGGTGTGCGTTTGTACCTGAGGAGAGCCCTCCATCAATGGCCTCAGGCTGACTTCGAGTGGTAGCTTCTTCACATCTGCTGCAGATTTGATGCTGCCGGTTTTCTGTCAAATGAAAAGGATACTTCTGTAAGTTGCATGTGCACATGAATAAATACAAGTGAGAGAGAGGAAGAGAGACATATGGAAAGAGAGAGAGGAACACGGATGTGTACCTGTAGGGCTTCTAGCTTCTCCTGCTGCTGTTTGATCTTCTCCGTCAGGTCTTTCTGTTTGTCCTCTGCAGTCACTTTGTCTTTCTTGAGGACTCCGCTTGGCAGGTTCTGCTTCTGCTCAAGAGCATCACACCTAAAACAACACATTTATAGCAGAACAGATTATTAAAAAAAAAATATATATACATATAATAACAGGAATCTGGGGGCAGCGGTGGCCTAATGGTTAGAGAAGCGGGTTTGTGACCGGAAGGTCGCCGGTTCGATGCCCGGGACCGGCAGGAAAAATCTGCCGCTGAAGTGCCCTTGAGCAAGGCACTTAACCCCCAACTGCTCCAGTGGAGTTTCTCAGTGGCCAATGGTGTCAGACTGTGGTTGTACTGGGCAGCTCCCAGGTATGAATGGAACTGTGTGGATGTGAAGCAGGGCGTAGCTAAAAAAGAGCATCTGTACTCAGCGAACCTACCCTGGGTAAATAAAGGTTAAACAATAAATCATTCGAATTGCGACTTGGCAAACATGAAATCGTCTGGCAAAGTAATTATTCCAAACTGCGGTCTGCGTGTGCTGTACTGTACCTGTCCTGGGTGCCGTCGGGATTCATCAGACACACCCAGCTGTCTGGGTAACGCTTGTCCACTGCGTCCATCTGGAACGGCAAGGTCCTCCACTTTAAGCACTTGTCTAGGGAGAGGCAGCGAGGAAAGCGGGCGTTAAATTCACAGAGAACGGGCGTCAAATCAGTCTGAATGGAAAAAAGACTGCACACTCGCGTGTCGAGTGTTGAGGACTCACCACACTGGATGGTGATGGGTATCTCCATGGCGCGGCGTCTCTTGTATCTCTGCTCCACCGAGGGGGGCTGCGACCAGCTGGCAGACAGATACCCAAACTCATCCCAGAACTTCACTATGCCTTTTTGAGCTGTACCAAACATAAACATGGTACATCATCAACTTACCAGGGTTCCCAGACATTGCAAAATTAAATTCAAGGACTTTCAACTACTTTTACAAGCACTCTTTGATTTTAAAAAGGGCATTTAAAAGGATACAATTCACTTTTAAATGCTGTTTTTTTTTTTTATTAAAAAAGAAATCGGATCCAATATGTATGGCTTAAAACCAATTTCCGACAATTAGTTACACTTTAAATAAAAGAAAACACATTTCTTGATTCAGAACAATTTTATCATGGATGAACAAAACTTTCAATGTGAATGGTTGATTTGAATTTCAATGACTTTTTAAGCACCTTGTTAAAAAAAGTTCTGTTTAAGGATTCCAGGCCTCGACTTTGTGTAAAAAAATCAAGCACTTTAAGCACTTCAAGGACCTTGTGCAAACCCTGATTTACTGAACAATAAATGACCAGTTTGGTTTAAGGATTAAGGTGATGAAGCAAGCCCCACCCCCTCCCCTCAGCAGTCGGAGGTCCCTACTGAATTCAAATAGGGGATATTTTAAAAAAAAAGTGCTGTAAGTGGTATTTCTTTGTTTGTTAAAATAAGTGGTCTACATGTTAAAATAATAGCTCTACAATCTGACAGCCATCACTGATAGTGTGTCTGGACAGTAACATGGTCCCCCAGTCCCTCTGCAGTGAACAGAAAATACATCTGGTATCCCTTCCCATTTTATCCAATCAGGAGAGAGAACTCCACACTGCAAAAATGGTCAGACAGAAATAAGAAATAAAGTTTTAAGCAAATGTGTCAAACAATCTACAGTGCAAAATTTGGCTTGGAAAGATTTCTTGAAGACTTAAAAATATAAAGAACCCAAAATAACTTGGATTCCCTCTCATTCACTAACATGGGACTGGGAGACCCATGTTACTCACTTACAGCACCTTTAAGTGTATATACTCACCAATATTACTGTCCTTCCAGTACTGAGCTAGATGCTCTCCCATGGATTTCAATAGATGTCGATACTCTTTAGCGTCTGCAAAGTCCTGTTTGTTGTGAGTGGGCTCTAGCACCAGATATGGAACATCCACCACTCCCACTACGCCTCCGCACGCCCTGAAACACACAAACCACGCAGTCATCAAACCATCTTTTCTTGATCCTCCAATCACAGCTGTTGCTTCCCTCAGACAAAATGTTGAGAGTTATTATGAGTCTTCCAGAATTCGCGATCATTATGGCTCTGCATTAATCACATACAGTACAGCGTACAGGGGTTTGTCTTGGTGGTACCGTTGCAACCATCTCTGGTATATTTATGGACCTGCCTGTGCCCTGTAGGTCAGTTGGTTCCATATCCCCTCCCCTTAAGTTGGTGCTAAGCTCTGGAACACGGCAACATTTTGGGAAATTAGCTTACCGTCTTCTCCAGAGAGCGACAAGAAGATAGATACCAGTTTCCTCTCTGTGCGTTCAGTAGAAAGCTATCTGGCTGCATGTTAGCCTAGCTTAGCACAATGAATGGAAGCGGACATGGCCAGTTAGCCTAGGCATTGTCCAACTAACACCTCTCCCGAAGATTAACCAGCCACATGTCCGCTTCCATTCATTGTGCTAAGCTAGGCTAACATGCAGCCAGATAGCTTTCTACTGAACGCACAGAGAGGAAACTGGTATCTATCTTCTTGTCGCTCTCTGGAGAAGACAGTAAGCTAATTTCCCAAAATGTTGCCGTGTTCCAGAGCTTAGCACCAACTTAAGGGGAGGGGATATGGAACCAACTGACCTACAGGGCACAGGCAGGTCCATAAATATTTGGACATTGACACAATTTAGGCTCTGTACACCACCACAATGGACCTGAAATTAAATAATGACGATGTGCTTTAAGTGCAGTCTTTCAGCTTTAATTTGAGGGTATTTACATACAAATCAGGTGAATAGTGTAGAAATTACAACGTTTCTACGCGTGCAGTGCACCCCCCTTTTTAAGGGACCAAAAGTAATTGGACAAATGAACAATTCATAAATAAAATTTTCACTTAGTTTTAATACTTGGTTCAGGTTGCACATATTTTGCTGTCAATGACTCTCAATGCTCTACTGCAACGGTCTTGGGGCATCTTCCATTCAGCAAGTGAAATGCACGCTCAATGGCTCAATTGACTTGGCCATTGCATAACATTCCACGTCTTTGCCTTAATTAACTCTTTTGTTGCTATCGCAGTATGCTTCAGGTCATTGTCCATCTGCACTGTAGAGCGCCGTCCAATGAGTTCTGAAGCATTTGGCTGAATATGACCAGATAATATTGCCCACAACACTTGCTACTTTTGTTCCATTGGCAGTCATACATACCCATGTCATCAGGATTCGAAATTAACGGGGGCTTGGGGCAAAATGCACTCAAATTTACCAAATGCCCTCGAAAATCAGTTAAGGGGGGCAAGAAAAGCCCCAGACAGTTTACTAATTATTATATATATGCTCTACAGTGCGAGCATTTCACTCGTATTTGCCCCTAATAATATGTGTGTGCGCGAACCGGAAAAATCATTTACTCGCAGTGTGCGAGTGAAGATTACAAGCTCCGCTTATAATAGTTCAGAAACTACAAGTCCCACATTCCACAAGGCGCATAAACGTCCAATCACAGTCGAGTTTCCTGCGGTGACGCGGCTGGTTTCACGAGAGAAATGAAACGATAAACACAGTACGCGCTGGAACAGAAAGTCACCAAGTTATACATTCAGAATCAGACAACGCTAAAGATTCAGCCAGCTATGAAGCCCATTCATTTTTATTTTGAGCAAAAGAGAGACGAGGAGAAAGAGGAATCCGGCGAGGCAGCTAATGTTACTGAGGCGGATAACGTTAGCGAAGTTAGCACACGCACATACACGCACACTGTCTGTGGGCCAGCCAGTGACTTTGGTGGTGTGATGGGTGTGTGCTATTGCACAGATGTGTGTCCCGTTCCTGTTTGCACACACACATAGTAAGCCATCACTGGGAACGCTCAGAGGAAACGGGGGCTGAGAATATCTGTGTCTATCTGTGTGTGTGTCTCTCACATTGATGGACAGGCACAGTATAATATGCATGTAATAAATAGTTTGTTAATAAACTCTTGTTACTTGAAAAATGTTCACTGTGCTCCTAGCTCCTAAATTTTTTATTTTATTTTTATTTTTTTAACAAACATATAAACAAACATGACAACACACGATAAGATATACAAGCATTAATTAACAGTGCATATCCAATGAAATTACCATTTAGTCAAATGTCTTATACAGGATATACCCCTAATACCCGTTATCTAAAAACCTACACACATATGCTCTAGCTCGTACCCCCCCCCTCCCGGACCCCCCATTGGATAATCCAACCATTATAACTTGTTCCTAACCAGACACTACCATTATATGCTAGCTTTTATAGTCTCCACCACTTCTAACCACATTGTCATTTTGGATTCATTGAGACCCAAAATTCTTGCTGTAGATATTTCTTGATAAATCACATCGAGATATGCAAGAGTCCAGACCTTCCGGCACATTTTTTCCGGTTGAAACCATCGTGATGCTATCAGCTTTTTAGCCACTGTGATACCGGATAAAACCAATCTCTTTAGCTGTGGAGGTACTGCATGCTCAAAGACATCATTCAGCAGTAATACAGAGGGGTGTACAGGTATATCCAGAGTTAAGAGATTTGCTAATTGCTGGGTCACTTCCTTTCCAAAATATCTTAACTGGTGGGCAGTCCCAGTACATGTGCATAAATGTCCCTTCGTCCCCATTTGTACATAGGGAGCATTTGGAGTCTTGTTTAAGACCCATTTAGTTCAGTCTTATAGGAGTTAAGTATGTCCTGTGAAGTGTGAATATAGTTAAGATTGATTTGTTGATGGTCCGGGTTCCTTGATGCAAGTCGTACATTTGCCCAGGCCTCTTGCCAGTCAAAGTCTGTCTCCAGGTCTGGTATATCCCTCCTCCAGACTGAGTCTAGATGGAGGGTTTCATACGAGGCCGTTAGTAATTGATGATAAAGATCTGATACAAAACCTCTCGATGTCTCTCTTTCATAGAAAAATTTGTGGTATCTGTGGTGTACAATTGGTATCCTTAATGGAACACCGTGAGCCTTCAAACATGCCAATAACTGTGCGTAAAAATAATATGTGGACTTGGTGAGATAAAATTGTTTGCGTATTTCATTGAAACTACAAAAACCCTGTTTGTTGAAAACGTCTCCTAATGAGTGTATGCCTTGCTTTTCCCATCTAGGGAATCTTATAGGTTGTTTTCCAATCAAGAGTGCATTGTTATTGAATAAGTATGATTATGCCATTTATGTGGGGTAGAAATTTTGTGTTTCACGCCATATCCGGATCGCATGAGTGATTATGGGGCCAAATTTCCGGTCGCATTGCTTAATTGATAATTTGGTGTATACTATGCCCTTCAGCCTATGTGGAGCTACTATATTTTCTTCTAAATTTCTCCAGGATACTAATGCTTGGGGATCAAACCATGTTGTTAGTGGTCTTAAAGTGTACGCCTTAAAGTAGTGGTAGAAATCTGGAAATGCCATACCTCCGTCTGCTTTGTTTCTCTGTGCGGTGGATCTTTTTATACGTGGTGGTTTGTTATTCCAAATAAATTTGTATGTGGAGGAGTGTAATTCTTTCCAGTAACCCTTTGGAGGGGGTAACGGTAGCATTGAGCTGAAGACGTTGATTCTAGGTAGGACGTCCATTAAATTCTATTTATTTAAGTTTTATTTAGGAGGACATGTGCTCCTTGGGAAAAAGGTTAGCGTAGAGCCCTATATATGGAGACATTAACATTACGTTATCAAACATGGGGACGAAGACTGTAAAAAAAAGTGTTAATTTATCATAAGAATTCTGTGCCCCAGAAATAAATAAAAAAAAGCCCCCGAAAATCAATTAAGGGGGGCAAAAAAAGCCCTGGGTTTTTTTCTTCTAACCCTGCATGCCATAACACTACCAGCACCATGCTTCACTGATGAGCTAGTATGCTTTGGATCACAAGCAGTTCCTTTCCTTCTCCATACTCCCAGGGATGTCCCGATCCGATCACGTGATCGGGGGTCAATCACATGATTTTCAGAGGATCGGGAAAACAAAATCGGGAGTAACAATCTTTTTTAAATTTTATTTAATTTTATTCAACAAAACATGACCATGTTCACGTACTCATACTGAGGCCTTAGTTTTGGTTTTAAATTACATATAATTCATTTATTTATTGTCGCACAGAGCAGAAGAATTTGCCAAAACAAACGGCTGCTTTCACTTTCTTTTTAGCACCGTAACGTAACGTAGAGCCGTCATCAGATCAGAGAGTAAGAGCCTCATGTCTGAGTCAAGATGGATAAGCTAACAGACAGATAAAATAGTAAAGGGAGAGCTTTTGAAAAGTTCCCAATGCGTCTGGGAAAGCTGCATTTTGGAAGCATTTTGACCGCAGGGAGAACGCTCGAGGAGAGGGGAACAGCGCTGAAGCCATCAACGGTGGATGCAATTATTTTCATCCACAGCGCCCGCGAATGAACAGCAGACCGGAGTGGTTCGTTTGTTGTTTGTTCTTTGATTTAGCCGGTTGGCGAACGTTTTTTGTTGTTCTTGGATTTAGCCGGTTGGCGAAGTTTTGTTAACGTTGTTCAACGCAAGAGGTTTTTGTTGCTGACGTGACGTGGTGAGTCCTGATTTACTCAAATTAATTGGCTGCTGGTTTATGAGTGTTTTCGGTATGCTTTTGTGTCATGATGACATTCATGTTTTAGTCTGTCTGCAGTGTGGGGGCATTAAATTGTTGCTGTTCAGCTGTTGTTGTTTTGTTTTTTTTATTATCTTTCTTCCCCTCCTTTTTCCCGATTTTTCTCCCATCCCACCCTTCCTGGTTGTTGCGTACTTTCCCCTACTGTTGGTCCGGGAGACCGGAGACTGTCGCATGCTTTCCTCCGACGCATGTGCAGCCTGGGGCAGGCCAACCTGGCCGCGCAGGTTCTCACCGGGGAGAGTGTAGCGTGTGGGAGGCCACACTATCTCTCCTCAGATCCAACCCTCGCTGAGCAGGCGCCCCGACCGAACTGTAGGGGTCGCTGTCCACAACGCCCAGGACCCACCCTTCAGCTTCCCACCCCCTGATACAGCCAATTGTATCAGCGTGAGAGGACAGCCAAGCTGATAGCAACGCCGGGAGCTGGATTCGAACAGGCGAATCCTAGTGTCTCCCGGTGTTGGTGACGAACGTAATCTCCGTGCGCCACCTGCCCCTGTTCAGCTGTTGTTAACCGCGGAGCTATGTCGTTATTCGCTTTGTGAGGATTATCATTGGCGTTTCAGACCAAAATGTAGCAAATCATTACGTAAGTCGAACGCTGAATGTATACTAATGTGCAAACAGATTGAAAATTTGAATTTTTCTCGCTCGAGGCGGGGCTATTGAGGCAACAGAAGAGGGGCTTGTCTCGCTTCGCCAGTTTCTGTGTCAAATTGGTTACTAATGTGAAAGATCGGATCGGGAAAGATCGGTATCGGCAGATACTCAATCACATGATCGGAATCGGATCGGGAGCAAATAAAATGCGATCCTACTCTCTTCCCATCATTCTGGTACAAGTTGATGTTTGTCTTATCTAGGGATGCACCGAAAATTCGGCCACCGAAAGTTTTCGGCCGAAAATTGCCTTTCGGCTTTTGGCGGAAAGAGTTTTTTCACCGAAAATATATCACCGAAACAGAAGCAACCTGTAACCTAACGCGTGTTGTTGTGATGATGTCATCAAAACGCGGATTCATTACATGCGCGCTGTGAGCTCTTCAGTCCTGCGTCCTCCTCTTGGGACTCGGGAGCAATGCATCTCCTCGGGAGTCGCGCTGTTTCTATGTAAACTCCGCGCGCAACGAGTCCAATAAATGAGTCTTTAACATACTTTATCCTTATTTACTATATGCCCGTTGCGGTTAATCACTGAGTGATACAATATGCATATTATTCAGAGCGAGAGGGGGAGGGATTGTGTTTCTCACATTGACGCTGTCTGTCTGTCGCGCGTCTACTGTGCCAAAGTCATCTGGGGACTAGAAAGGTGCGCTCAGTATCCAGATGTCCGCCTCTCTCTCTCTGATTGATTGAAAACTTTATTAACAGATTGTAGAATGGGTACAATACAGTACAGCTCAATACACACAATTGTTAAGGGGATGCAGACCAGAGAAAGACTTTTGTCTTGTTTACATCAGGGTCCCCCATTTTCAATTCATCAGGACATATATGACATACATGACATACAGATAGACAGTACTGCTACATCTAGACATTTATGACATACCAGATTTGCAAATACAGTACCGTTTGTGATACAAAAAGACCCATAATAGTGATTATTTATTATTTAAGTTAAGTTTTGCCATAATCATATATTTTTCCATAATCAGGTAGCTGAACATTGGTAAAAAAAAATCTATTCTATGAATCATTTTCGGCCTTTCGGCTTTCGGCCAACTGTTTCCTATTTTCGGTATCGGTTTCGGCCAAGAATTTCCCATTCGGTGCATCCCTAGTCTCATCTGTCCATATGATGTTGTTCCAGAACTGTACAGGCTTTTTGGCTTTCTTCCATCTCTCTGATGGGTTTGTTTGGTTCAGCCTAATGGTGGCTTGCTTCACTGATAATGACAGCTCTTTGGACCTCATATTGAGAATTAACAGCAACAGATTCCAAATGCAAATACAAACCAGACTTGAAGTGAACTCTAGACCAGGGGTCAGCAACCTTTTTGACATGGAGTGCCTGTTTGAAATATAGTTGTAACTAGTGTGCCTCAACAATATTCCATGCATCGTAAAATTTTTTTCTCATAATCAGGTCTTTTTTATAATCATTTTTACATTATTACATCATTATTGTTATTATTAACAATACTATTATGATGGTTGTAACAACCCTAAATCTGAGTTGGGGGGGGGGAATGCAATGCAGACAACAGCTGCATACAGTGCGACCATTTCACTCACATTTGCCCATTCATTTTTGGACACATCACACACCATCGGTGTGTGTACTGTACGTGTGCCGTCATAGCTCCACCTACAGGCCTAATGGAGAACACCAGGAGAACACCAGGATGTGAATGGAGGGTGAATGTGAGGTATATCGTGTAAATAAGTTTTGATTGATCGCAAGACTACACTGTAAAAAAAAAATAATAATAATAAGTTACCAGAACTTACAAATATTGAGTTCAGTTACTGTGCATTACGGTTTTCAGTTTTCAATCCATAATAAGTTAACAGAAGTACACAACCACATTATTTCAACCTAATAAAACTATGTTTATTGTCATTGTTTTAAGAACACAAGTTGACTTGGTAATACTCACATTTTGAGTAAAAAAAAATTGCTTTTAACATGTGCAATGTTGATTAATCCCACTGGTCACAATGGTGACCGTAATAATGTTTTTGTTATAAGGCTCTGCAAATGTTACTGAATGATGTAGCAATGTATTTCCAGCTAAATTGAAATAATAAACAAATAAAGGGTCTCAATTAAATATGTGGCAGTAAAAAGAACCTGTGGGAGGATTTCAACAAGATAAATGCGACAACAGTGCAAAATATTTCACTATAATATTTCAAACCAAAAAAAAAAAAAAAAAAAATTATACTGCTGCCCCCTGTGCCTATGCAGGCACGCGTGCCTAGGGTTGCCTACCCCTGCTCTAGACCTTTCATCTGCTCCTTGTAAATCAAATAATGAGGGAACAACACACCTGGCCATGGAAGAGCCAATTGGTCCAATTACTTTTGGTCCCTTAAAAAGGAGGAGGCACATATAGAAATTGTTCCCTACTGTAATTCCTACACCATTCACCTGATTTGGATGTACTGCACTTAAAGCACATCTTGTTTCATTTCAAATCCATCGTGGTGGTGGTGTACACATACTTACACAATGCACACACTGTCATATGTGAGCAGACCAGTTCCTCAAGTAGTTGGGACACCAATCTATAAGCCCTCAGGTAGTTTGTATCAAGAGCAGTGTGCCGACACAGAGGTGAAAGAGACTCAACAAGGTTTCAGGTCAAGCATTCATTTAAGAATTGCCAATACAGATCAATAGTCTTCTGGGAAATGACCCCTATCAACGATGCATGAACCATGCAGTAATTTCGAGCCTAGATTATATACATAACACACTATCCATGTCACTCACATGCCTCCATCCAGCTGAGGTCCTGTCTTCTCGTACATCTTGATCAGACGTGAGCAGTTGTACACAAACATTCCATCAAGTTCCCTCTGTTCGATGTTCACGCCAAAGATAAAACTGAGCTCCTTGGGCTCCTTCAAGGCTCTGAGGAGAGAGAAATGGGGACAACAGAGAGTCAAGGAGATGTTCCTGTCATGTGTCGATCAAAATGAGAAACTATTTATTTGCCTATAATAACAACAAGTAGGATAAATGTTCAAGAATTTGTCTCTGCAAAACTGGTGCAGAGACAACTTAAGAGTTTCAACAGCAAACCCAGACTCGGTTCCATAGAACATTATATTATTATATAATATAGATTCATCACTAATGATGGATATGACATCACTGTGTCTTCATGAGAAGGTTGGTTGGTCCTCTCTGATGGAGGCGCAACAATGCCCGTTCTAGTGACTAGTCCCTTGAGTTTGCTCAGAACAGGGTAAATCTGCATTTTGCTATGATGCCCCTAGCTCATGGAATGAACTCCAACAGTCATTAAAGCTCGAGATTCTCCCCGCTGTTGCAGAATTAAAAACCTTGATTTCCAACCTTTGTCAATCAAGTTAATTGATTTGTTATCCTTACTTTTGGCTCGCCCTGTTGTCTTATTGTTAAGTTTCAAGTTTCTTTAATAGTTGTCATACAGAAGTACAGAATACTTTTATACAAAATGCTTCTTACTGTTACGCTCCAGAGACTGTGCAAGACAAGATAAGTATGAAATAAAATAACATAGTATAGCATGTAAATTAGAAGTAAAAAAAATGAGGTCAGTGTTCAGTATAGACATATGTACAATGTTCGATGCAGAATAGACGTAACTGAGTTACCATATAATATACAATACTATGCAGTGTACTAATATACAATACTATATAGTGCAAGGCAGAAATGGGATGAGGTGCAATTTAGGTACAATTTACAGTAGGTGTACGAGTTGTAGTGCAAATCCTTTATCAATAAATATAAAGTGTGTTTGTGTGATCTAAATTGTGGAGAGTGGGTGCTGCAGTGTGTTGTTTGTTTAAGTGAGTGTGTGCGTGTGTGTGTGTGCTGTGTGCATTTGATGGTTGTTGCATAGTGTTTATTGTTCGTTTAGCAGCCTGATGGCCTGGGGATAGAAGCTTCTTCTGAGTCTTTCTGTGCTCGCCTTAAGACTCCGGTATCGCTAGCCTGACCGCAGCAGTTCAAAGAGGCAGTTGTTCGGGTGGCTGGAGTCCTTGATGATTCTCTTAGCCTTCCCCCTGCACCGCTTGTTGTAAATGTTCTGGAGGGTGGGAAGCCCCCCTCCAATTGTGCGTTCGGCTGAACGTGTCACTCTTTGTAGTCCGCTACGGTCTTGTGCAGTGCTATTCCCAAACCAGGAGGTGATGTTGCCAGTCAGGATGTTATGATTTTATGCTGTTTTTTTTGGTTGCTTATTTCTGTATGTACACTCGACTGTAAATGAGGGAAATTAAATATAGTACAATAGCACAATCGTAGCTCACAGAAGGACAAGCAATTGTTTTTGTTTGCAAGCAGAACTATTGTATCTAGTGTTTAGGAACAAAAAGTAAGCTTTGGCCATTTCAGCGTACCTCTGTTTAGTTTCCTGGATCTTTTTCTTCATGTCGGCGTCCCGTCGCATCATCATGGCCGCGTCCTGAGTCTTCCTCAGCGTTGCCTGGGGGGCAGGAGAGGGGAGGGGGCAGGAGAGGGGTGGGGGGCAGGAGAGGGGAGAGACTGGAACGGTGAGTGGAGCCACACTTAAAGAGAGCTTTTCACACCAGACGTGGTTCTGCGAGACAGGAGTGCTGCACTAAAAACTAGTCGGAGAACTTGCGTTGGAGTTCTTACCCGTGCTTCCTTAGACAGGTCATCTCCTAGTTTGACTTCCAGAGCCAAACTCTTGCTCTCTGCCTCACGAGCCTTTTCCTCCGCTAAAAATGACACACACACACACACACACACACACAACGGAGTGTAACTCACACCTCTGCCAACACTTTGTCGAGGATGAGGTGGGATCAGCGTTTCCGTTAGCCGGTAATTACCGGTATTTGACCGGCAAAATCTGTTGAAGTCCGACATATTTAATCTCTCAGGTCTTAATGTCCGGTGAAAATAATTCCCTCTAAGCACAATTTGATTATTTGAATTGTATTAAAATAGGCTAAAATTAAATAGCCTATGCGATGAACGAAACAATCATTACATTTGTTTCATCGTTGCTTCTAATAATGACAACGACGTTGTCAGCGAGAGCTTAGTGCTGGGTCTGCGACTGCATGTGCAGCTGCAGAGCTGGAGCAGCAGCGGCACAGTGCAGTACTCCAATTCAGCCATTGGCAATTCAGCTGTTGGGTGGGGGGCGCTGCTAAGCGGTCTCCAGATAGAGCCAGAAAAGAGCCAGAAAACAGCTGAATCTGCTGCTCTGCATCGACATACTCTCGCAAATAAGTCATTGGGAGGTGGAGAGAGAGAGAGTCGTCACGCAAACCCACGATAATGTTGCCGTCTCTCTCTGCCAAATTTCTCAGTTCTTCGCTTGATATAATTAATACAAATGTCCAATATAACGGAATTCGTTAGCTCATAAAAATTTGATTATAACAGACTGCTGTTTATTAATGTCGGGCGACTGCCCACAGACACCTATTTGATTTAAAGTCGGCAGCAGCACGGAGTCTCGGGACTTATTTTATTTGGAATATAATGACTATACGCAAAAGTAGCCTAGTTTTAAGTAAAAATATTATAAATCTACATGCCTTGATGATGTCATTCTTTTGTTTTGTTGTCATTCTTTTGCCTATCAATTGTTTTTAAGCTCAATAAACGCTGACCGGAATTTCTCTCATTTGACCGGTAGATTGAAATCTACCGGACACTGAGGCCGGCAACAATTTTTTCTAACGGAAACCCTGGGTGGGGTGTGGTTGGAATCGAAATTTACTAAAGCCCAGCCCTCTTTTCTTGATCCTCCAATCACAACTGTTGCTTCTGACAGACAAAGTTGGCTTGAGATAAGTAAATTGAAGGAGGGGGACGATGAGTGTTTTTAAAATGTAAAAACAAGAAAATAATGTTGCAAAATGATATAAATAAATAAAACAAAAGCCAATAATTTTTTTTTATTGAGGTTGCTAATCAAAAAGAGCTGCAAGATGAAACAGCGGATGGGTATAATCAGGGTGGACTCACCAATCTTGGCAAGGTGGTCTGCCTTCTTCACTTCCTGCTCAGCCCGAGTTTTGAAACGGGTTGATGAGTACTTATAAACCCTGTGGACAAAACACAAGGAAACGTAGAATTGGAAAAGGATAGTTTTAGATTATACACGGTTCTCTCTCCGTGGACCTATTAACACATCCATTCACGTTGTACGACGTGTTTCAAGTTCATGCTAATTCTGCCAATCCACGGCGTACAACGTTATTTTGATCATATTTCATTTTTTCGCTATGGTATTCATATTTCCCTCACAGAGCCTGGTCTGATGCTGTGTGAGCCGGCACAACTCTGCAACGCTTCAATACTGCCCCCTGGTGGATGATCGGCGAGTTGCCAAACCGGAAATGGACGGTTGGATCTCTGTGAGTCTCCGAAATACGTCCGGCCACTCGCATATTGTGAGACTGTAGACACACGTCCATGTGTAGCGATCGCTGCCATAACGCAATAATAGATACGATTTGGCCGTGTATTATGATTATACAAACCGGAAATGGATTTAGGCGATCGGCGTCAAATAAGTGGGATATTTTTGCTCCAGTCTCATCGCCCAACAGTAAGAGGAGGCTGGCGTTACTTTCAGCCTGTTTGTTTATTATTATCCATGCAAACCGCTCTGATCCATATATCACCCATACTACATAAAGCATTTAACGACGATCACGGAATTATAAACGACCCCCCCCCCCCTCCGTTCATCCGCGCATGATCAGTCATAACGTTTAGGATCATGTACAGTTGACATTTTTAATATAACGTGGATCGGCAACAAACGGCATTTGATAATCTATATATGCATTTATGCCTATATCTCACGTTCTAGGAATTACTGCAGAAAACGATAAAAACATATTTATATTCTAGACGGTATTTTCGTATGAATGTATGCATAAAAAAGTAAAACGTTCCTACATCCTGAACGATAGATAATCGATGTTGAATGGGCCATAGTAATGTCAATTTAGCAATACAATTTAAAAAGTTATAGCCCTGCAAAGAAGGTGAACATCTCCATAGACTTACAGTGCTGGCAGAGAATGGTATAAGATGCTCAAATAGCGTGGCAGGGAAAGTGTTAAGTGTTGATTTTAAATAAACAAAATTCCAATATCTGCAACTGCGTATGTAAGGGGGCATGGCTATGTGTGTGTATGTCCACGATCAAGCGTTCCACAAAGTCTGGCCACGTTACGCAAATCTGTTTAGAGGTTCATAGACAAATATACCAATCTCTCAAGCCTTTCCACCTTTGATATTGGCATTTCATACACTGACAATGGCCACATCAACGTAGGGAATAAGCCAAACTGCAAAAACCATAACTTCCAACTTTCCTGGGAGCCCTGCCTTCTCTATCGTACCTATCCCCCCTACAACATCTTTCCTAGGTTTCTCCATTTACCGCCAGTCAACTCCCCATTATACGACCTACCCAAACGCTTCACTGGCTTGTCCCTTATAGATGTGTGCGTCACCTGGGTTTATAAAGGCAGCATGACAGTCCCTTGTCCCTTATAGAGGTGTGTGTTACCTGGGTTTATAAAGGCAGCAGGTCGGTCCCTTATAGAAGTGTGTGTTACCTGGGTTTATAAAGGCAGCAGGACAGTCTCTTGGTCCTGACTTTGTGTCCCTGGATGAAGATCCTCATGCGTGGGTCGATGTACAATACAGCAGTGTACGCTCTGAAAGACCTCCTCTCTGGCTTTCTGCGGGACGACAGAGAAAGTATTATTCGTTTTAAATCTCATAATAACAGCTAAGTAAGCATCATTTGTGCCCATCTCTTCACTGATGTGCAAGTGGAAACGAGCATTTCAACAATAGCTTTCATTAGCTATTAAAAACAAACATTTCATCACATATTAGATACAAGAGTTTTATTTGTCACGGCATACAGGTATACAGTGAAATGCGGGGGGTCTCGCCCGCAACGATGTGCATAATACAAGTAATAATATAATACAAGAGTCCAACCAATAGAGCGACATAGTGCAATAACAAGTAAACAAAGTAGGCATATCGGTATCTGTACATTCTTAAAGTGATCTTTCCTTCTGTAAAGTGTCCGTAGTGTGAGCGTGTGCAGCATGAGTGTGTGTGTGCTCATGTTAAAGTGGCTGCTAGTGTGTGAGCGTGTACAGTGTGTGTGTTGTGTGTGTGCTCATGTGTGCTTGTGCGTGGAGAGTTCAGTGTTTGGTAGTGCAATACCCGTGGTGCGCTCGGCTGAGCGTACCACTCTCTGTAGGGCCTTCTTGTCCTGTGCCGTGCTGTTGCCATACCAGGCAGTGATGTTTCCAGTCAAGATGCTCTCTACAGCTCCGGAGTAGAAGGACTCTAGTATCTTCCCAGATACTGTGAACTTCCTTAACTGTCTAAGGTGGTAGAGGCACTGCTTCGCCTTTTTTACGACTGAGTCTATGTGTGTTGTCCATGTCAGGTCCTCTGAGATGTGGACCCCCAGGTACTTGAAGCTGCTCTCCCTGTCCACGGTAGCCCCGTTTATCCTCAGTGGTGTGCGTGTCTCCTGCTGTCTCCTCCTAAAATCCATGATCAGCTCCTTGGTTTTACCAATGTTCAGGAGCAGGCTGTTGTCCTGGCACCAGCATTCCAGTACCTCAACCTCCTCCCGGTAGGCTTTCTCGTCATTGTCCGAGATCAGCCCCACCACCACCGTGTCGTCCGCAAACTTCACTATGGAGTTGGAGCTGAACTTGGCCACACAGTCGTGTGTGTAAAGTGAGTACAGCAGGGGGCTCAGAACACAGCCCTGTGGGGGACCCGATGCTCAGGGTGATGGTGTTGGAGGTCTGACCCCCCACCCTGACCGCCTGGGGTCTTTCACTCAGAAAGTCCAGTACCCAGGCGCTCAGAGCGGAGCTCAGACCCAGCTCGATCAGCTTGTCCATCAGTCTGGTGGGGACTATGGTGTTGAACGCTGAGCTGTAGTCAATGAACAACAGTCTCACATAGCCCCCCTTCTGGCGGTCAAGGTGAGAGAGGGTGCTGTGCAGTACTTGGGAGACTGCATCGTCAGTGGACCCGTTTGGCCTGTATGCAAATTGCATAGGGTCCATATCACTGGGGAGGGAGGCACAAATGTGATCCTTGACCAGCCTCTCAAAACATTTCATGGCCACAGAGGTGAGTGCCACCGGTCTGTAGTCATTGAGACATGTTGGGGAGGGTTTCTTCGGTACAGGGATGATGGTAGACATCTTGAAGCAGGCAGGGACCACCGACTCCGCCAGGGATTGATTAAATATGGCAGTGAACACAGGGGCTAGCTGGTTGGCACAGGACTTAAGTATGCGTCCTGTTATACCATCTGGGCCAGCAGCTTTTCTGGTGTTCACCTGCATAAATGCTCTTCTCACACTGTGTTCCGTCAATGAGAGAGCGTCCCCACCCCCCCGCGGTTGCCCCCCCCCCCCCCCCCCCCTCCACAACAGCCGGCGCGCCAGTGCCGTCACTAGCCGTTGAGCTAGCGGCGCCACTGTCTACACCAAACAGAGCGTAGAAAGAGTTGAGTTTGTCCACGAGAGGCGTCGTCGCTCCCCATTGAGGGGGCGCTGACTTTGTAGTCAGTTATTGTCCTCAGTCCCCGCCATATACTGTGATACTGTGAATAATGTATATTTCAGTGGATACTGTGATACTGTGAATAATGTATACTCGGTAGATAGTAAATTATAACACTACCTTATGCATACTGCACCTTATGTGACACTGTGAATGTGAATATTTTCTTCAGCTAGTCAGATAGTAAATTATATTGACCAAATTGACCAATTGTTTACACTGCCTGTGTTGTTTTTACTACCTGTACCCCCCCCCCCTCATGCTGCTATGATGCCTGAATTTCCCCAAGGGGATCAATAAAGGAATATCTTATCTTATGTTATCTTATCTTATAAGCCTTGTGTTGTTTTGTGCCATTTGTGTCTCCAGTTTATCAGCATATGTCCGTTTTGCAAGTTTTACAGCCTTGCGCAGAGTATAGACTGTAGCCTTGTACTCCTCCATGTTTCCCGACTCTCTGCCCAGGTTGTAGGCAGTGGTGCGGGATTTCAGAGCTGCTCCGATAGTACCGTCCACCCACGGTTTCTGGTTAGGGAAGACCCGGACCTTTTTAGTAGGGACAATACTATCAGCCAGTGTTGTGATGAAGCAAACAACGCTGTCCGCGAACTCGCTGACGTCACTGGCGCTTCCTTGAAACATATTCCAGTCGACATCCTCGAGAGCGTCCTGAAGCGTGGCCTCTGATTGGTCGGCCCATTTTTTTGTCTCACGTGACACGACGGCGTCACGTGATCTTTGTTTGTAAGCAGGGACCAACAAGATGGCGTCGTGATCCGACGTGCTAGTAGCTCCCGCTACCGGCGGAGCCGGTACAGCCTTGTAGCCGGCTCTGAATGGGGTGTAGCAGTGATCGAGTGTGTTCCCTCCTCTGGTGGAGCAGGCGATGTGTTGAAAAAAGGACGGCATCACTTTCTTCAAATTTGCCTGGTTGAAATCACCAGCTACAATCATGGCTGCGTCCGGGTGTTTAATCTGGTGCTTGTTGAGATTCTCCGCCAATTCCGCCAGGGCCCTGACGGTGTTTGCTTGTGGAGGGATGTATACTGCAGTCATGATGACCGCTTGGAAGACTGTGAAGGAGTCCGAGGGAGAGACGCTGTGATCCGGAGTCGCTGGTTTCAGCCATGTTTCCGTAAAACACAAGATGTTGCAGTCTCTCACTTCTTGTTGGAATCGAACCCTCGCTCTCAGATCGTCCATCCTCCCCTCCAACGAACGTGCATTCGCCAGAAAGATGGATGGAATTGCCGGGCGGTAAGCAGCTCTTTTTAACCTCAGTCTGATTCCTCCTCTCCTCCCCCTATGTTTCTTCTTTTTCTTGCCGGCTCCTTTGTCCTCCTTGTTGTCGCGCCTGATCTCCGGTGGCAAATCTAGGCATAAAGTGTCTCTAAACTCCTCTTTGAGTCCGGAGTTTAGGTCAATAAGTGACTGGCGGTCGGTCGTATGACGTCCCCGCCAGTGATGTTTTCATAAAAAAAGTAGTAAAAACAAACATAATAACTAAAAATTTGCACAATCGTTGCTGAGCTGAACCAACGGCGACTAACCTGGGTCGCGCCATATTACATTTGTAATGTAGTTACTTCTGATATCCCAGTGAGCATCAGCCGAACGCAGGTCCGCCGAACACAGGCCAGCTGACATCCCATCACAACTTGACATGTATATCCAAATTCTAAATGTTGACCTATAGACTTCATGTTTGTTGGAATAACTTCCATAGGCTAACGCTAGCTATATTGTGGCAGTAACGGAAGAGACTTTTGTTGTTGCTAGACAGTCTCAATGGGGAGCAGCAATCTGGCTCCATATGCAATCTGCGGGCTGTGTGAATAGGCTCAATCACACAGGTGCGGATGTGATGCACCGCCGAGACCGGTGTGTGATGCCAGTAAGACTCACACTCCTTCAGCAGCTGTCCCAGCCATCAGGATGTCCTGATGATCCGTGTCCACATCCAGCTCAGGATCCCTGGTGTCCATCAGCTTCAGATTGTAGATTATCACCAAGGTACCTTTTTACACACACACACACAAAATGGCATAGTTAAAATGATCAGTGATTACTCGCCGAAACACAAATTAATAGGTCTGCACATGCATGCGTGCGTGCGTACACACACACTTACCACTGCTGCTCTCTATTTTGTTAAACTGCTCCATCAGTTGCTGTTCGGTCTTAAAGGGGGAGTATTTGAAGATGAGCTCAGTCTCAATGGCATATTTCTCAGGGTTGGCTGCCTGCGGCTCCTTGGTTCTGAGATCCCAGGTAGGGAGAGGCACTATCACCTAAAGACAGAGGTCCAAATATATAAGAACACAAATTTACACTGTGCGTTTTAGAAGCTCAGAAACATCCCAAACAAACTACTTGCTTCAACTTCAAAGCCACGTCAAAAACACAAGTCTCTGGGATGTAGACTTGCGGTGTCATTTTGGATAACCAAAGTCTCAAGAGGACCAGGGCTGAATCTTAAATGTATTTTTTTTATCCATTTTCTCCTTATTTTCTATTTTCTTTTTCTCCCATCCCAATTTCGCCTCGCCAATTCTCCCCTCCCCTGTCTCGAACGTTGTAGACTACGCCTCCCACTGGTCGGCTGCAGTGAGGACCAAGCCTTGCATCACGTGTCCCCTCCGGTACACGAGGAGGCAGCTGTCGCATCTTTTCACCTGAACAGTAGGGTGCATCAAATTGCAATGCAAAAATTTTATCTCAACATATCAATCTGTGTGGGGTTGCATTCTGTTCGGACAAACATAAAAATGATTTGTGCAAAGTTTGGGAAAGATTCGTTGAGATTTAGAGGTAGCACACAGCATGTGAAATATATGAAAATTGGCCTTTTTGGGCGTTTTACTAGATAACATGACAAGGCAATTTCAAAAACGGCAAGAAATAGTTTGAGAACATTTATTAACCCTAACATTTAAGAACAAAATGTTTGATAACAACATTGAAATAGTCTTTCAAACATGTCTCAAGCATCCTAGAGACCTGGTCCAGCTTTCCCTTGCAGCAGCGAAGATTTGGCTGTGTTGAGCGGTCATGCTCAACTGCCTGTAGCACATTCTACAGGTGCTCCTCGCTCCTGGCTGCTGCCACAAAGTCTGACGTCAGTTTGACGCCACGCTCGGCACAGTGATTCACAACATTGATGGCACATACATTCACTGCACCCATCTGAAATGCTGTACTGGTAGCCCAATCCTCTACATCCAGTGAAAGAAACGCGGGATCGATGTGCAGCAGGTGCATGCCGAACCAGCAGTCTCGGTTGGCAAGGTCAGCCAAGCTGGTGGTCGGCGAGAGGGTTGGAAACTTTGGCTTGCCGAAGCCAGTGCCAAAGCGGAGTTGTGGGGCTTGCATGGATATATCAGCCGGCTTGTGCTCCAATATAGCATCTGCAAGTCCGCGCCGCTCGCCAACTGGCACCTTGGTGCTGAAGAGTGCCAGGGGCAGCATCTCGCCTGACAGGTACCATAGGTGCCGCTTCAGCGCCTTAATCGCGGATGCTGCGATGCCCTCGTCAACAGACTTGTATGCGTACAGGTTGTGGTAGAGTGTAAGGTCATTCCATGCCGCATCTACGGCCGTGTCGCAGGTCAACCACCACGTTGCGTAGATGTGCGTGATGAAGTTGGCAAACGCCCAACTTCAGCACCTGCTGCTGCATAGTGATGGTCCCCTGAAGAAGCAAGGCAATGTGCTGCTCCATCAAGGCCAGCTTGAGAGTGTAGAGCAGCTTAGCCATCCACCGCGCCTTGTGCAGTGCTCCCGGTCATTGGAAGTTAACTGGAGTGTGCTCTGCACTGTCTGCACCAGATACACAAGACATAGCTGCACGAACTCGCGATAGTCGCCTCGCTTGTAGTCGAGCACTCCTGCAGCGCACACAATTAGTTCAGCACGCAACTTGCCCAGGAACGGTGTTTCGGCATCGCCAGGAATGTAGCGGGCCAATGGGCCGCTGTCCTTGTGTGGCAACAGGTTCCAGTTGTCGCGCAGACGTGTAAAAGATTTAACCTCTGGCGAGCGTGACGTCTCCACCTTGAGGTCAGTGAAGATGTGGCTGAGGAGCACCTCGCCGATGTGGTGCCGGCACCCGGACCAGAGCAGTGGTCGACCCAGTGAGAGCTGGATGGCAATGCAGGCTGCCGTGAGATGGCCAGTGTTTGACACGGTGGTGTCAAATGCCATGTTGACAACCTGATCGGTGCAGCACCAGTCCTGCAGCAGCTTGCATGTCAGCCGGGCAATGATCGTTCCACATGCCTCATCAGTCCCCTTCATGTATGCTGGCACACCAAGCAGTTTGAGCCGCTCCGCGTCTCCGATCACCACTGTCAGACGCTCCTCCAACTGGCGCACATTGTTGAGCATTGGCGTCAACTTGCTGTCCCAGTGCAAGGTGCACATGGGAGGTGGTGTCCACTGTTCTTGCTGGTCCTCACTGATGGCCTGCAACACGTGGCGGCGCGCTCGGTCTGCTGTTGCGTAGGATGTGGAGACCTTTGCCGAATTGCCACCGGATTCCTCGATCAGACCGCTCGTGAAGGCAGCCTGCTGCATTGGTGTGATCTTCAACCGTGTAGCCAGTGACACAAGACTCGGCCGGCTGAGAATGTCTGATGGAATGAAGGCTGTGGTGCCAGTCTTCTTACGCTCACGGGTGGGTGTGTTCTCAGCCGGTGGAGCAGCGGTTTCATCTGCATTGCTGTCTTCATCACTTTCGCTTTCCAACACCACCGCCATGCTGGACCTCACAGTCATCTCCTGCTGCTCCTTGGTAAAGCATGCCTGCTGCGCTGCTTCACGTTCCTGTCGCCGCTTCAACTTGGATTGCAGATTGGCATCCAATGCTCCAAATGTGGCCACTCTGTTGCCCTTCATGCTGGCCAGGAAAGCAATGTCCTCTGGATCACAGATCAGCTCCTCTGCATTTGGAGACCACAGCGGGAATGTGGCATCCAGCTTGTGCTCCATTGCGTCCACCAGTCGAGCTGTAGCCTCACTGGAGCGCCTGGCCTTTGGAATGTGCCGCAGCTTGTTGCTAGCATCGACAAGCGCTACTATCTTGACGCATGCTCGACGATCACTCACCATTGGAATATTGGCCTTTCCATAAAATGGCTGCACCTGCTCCAAAACGTCCTTAGCCGCATGGAACCGTGACAAGGCTCCGGTCAAACCTGGCCGCTTGGCATGCAGTTGCGTGTCGCAGTTGTACAGCATGCACCGCAAGATCTGGCGACCACTTGGCAGTTTGGCACCAGTGATGATGGCATCTGCATTGGTTATGCTGGGGCCCAGACCAAAGACCAGGCTGCGGCTGCTCTGGCGGGAGCCTAAGGGCGGTGACGCCATCTTGTGAGAACTGGATAGCTGGAGATATAGTTGGAGAGCTGGATCCTGTGGTGGGTGATGGTGGCGTTGGGGGAATTGAGTAAACTGTGATGCAGAGCCACACAGGTAAAGCTATTTATAGGCCCATCCCGCCCATCCCCCCAAAAATTGCAGGACCAGGTGCGAGATGTAACAATGTTGCAACTCACACACACACACACACTAACAGCAGGCCATGTTGGGGGAGGACAGCATGTACTGATGTACCGTTCCACATCTAAATCACCTCGTATTGCAAATATATTTTGCATGTATTGTTTTTATTTGTTTGATGAACAGCGCAATCTCTCAGTGGCGAGGAGTAACGCGTGGGAGGCTCACGCTGCGCCCGATACTTCCTGATTCTGCTGTACAGGCGCACCAACAGACCTGTAGGAGTCGCTGTCCACAACGTCCAATCCCCACCCACCGGCTTTCCCACCCTCTAACACTGCCAATTGTGTTAGTATGACGACCGGCCAAGCCAGTAGCAACGCCGAGAGCTGGGCTCGATAAAAGCATCTCCTGCGTTAGTGGCAAGCGCCTTTGCCCACTGCGCCACTCAGCCGCCCCAAATCTTAAATGTCTGAACTAGTTAACCTAATGTCTTAACTGCCCACACAAATGTTTAGGTGTACCATGTGACGGGCATGAGGCGAACGATCAGCAAAATAAGGCAGTAAAAGGTAATAAACATCCGACACTCCATCTGATCCCCGATACTGACCTCATCCAGACCCTCTTCTTCGTGGAATGTTCTGGACAGGAAGAGGCAAGTGAGGGTGTTGCCCTTTTTAGTAAACAAGATGAAGTCCTTCCCAATACGCATGGAGCCCCTGTTGACACACACAGAACCAGTGTTACAGTTGTTCCTGAAGATTCTCTAACAGCGGTACAAGACAAGCCCATCAGTACCGGGGGAATCTCTGGAGAGTTCAACAGGGCTTACGATTTCAGTCCGTTTCCATACTGGCCAATCTGAGTGGACACGGGCGACCGCTTACTTGACTTTCCAAACTGGATCACGTGAGTGGCCTCGTCTAACAGAGAGAGGAGAGGGAATACAGTATCAGCATGTTTCTGCATGGCAAGCTCTGAAATTAGGATCTGACATTTCTTTTTAGAAAATAAAACTGCACATGGACAACCACGGTGGATCTACAGGACTTCCATTTATCCATCAAAAAATCCCTCGCCTGAGGCCGCATCGCAAATTATATCAAGAGAGTCACTCACTGGGGTCCATTCCTATTCCATCGTCAAGGAAACAGAGCATGTATCCACCACGCAGTTCTGGTCTCTTCTCTGTCAGCCAAGCAAAAAGATAAGGGATATACGATTTAGGAGGATAAGGTGATATGTGTATGTTTTAAGCGTGTTATTGACTGAGTGACTGTGATCGTGTACCAGCATAGATGTTTATTCGTGTGGCGTTGGCGTCCCTGTAAGGAGAGAAATGAAAAGCTGTCAAGATTGTGTTTCACTTTAAAATTATGAGGGTCTATCGTACCACAGATTTGTGAATAATCATTCATGGGTACCTTGAATTGTCCACAAGCTCAGCCAAGGCTCCAAACAAGAACTCGTGGGTTGTCCTGAGAATAGAAAACACAAAAATCATCAACAAGAAGAAATTAGTGTGTTTGCTTGTCGATTCTGAGAGGATCTGTGATGTAGGTAGAGCCTAGTGTTAACCTCTTAACGTGCAACAGCCCGGCCCCTCTTGAGGACGATTTGCCCACCAGCGCGACGCACCAATTTGCCGACCTCTAGCGGCTCGGCCGCGCATATTTTTTTATACAATATATATAGATCGAATTGAAGCCATATTTGTTGCCTGTCAATTGCCGTTTCAGGCGACAAAATCCGTTCAGCGGTTCCCGAGTTACATGCCAATATGTGAGGCGTGGGCCGAAGTACACAGCACTTTACATTTTTTTCAAATATCACTCTCGACTCCCGCGCCTCTACCTCAGTCAATCATTTGGCAATCTCAAATATTATTGGACAGGGTTGTAACCAATGACTCTGGCTTTCCAATGATACCCCACGTGGGAATGAGCGAATCAGGGATCTAGGTGAAAAGTCACGAGCGCAAACAGGAAGAGAAATGTCCGTGGAATGCATTGGAGTCAATGGTTTTCTGCAGCCTTTTTTTCCTTCCCACTTTACCAAAATTGCTCCTAATCACTCATTTCTGAAATAATTTTTATGAAATTTGGACATGTCCTACACAAGACTTCAGGCTATGGTGTTTTTTCAGCCATACCAATTTCTTTGAAAATACTACTTCTGGACTACTAACTACTACAGAAAAACAAGTTTTTCTACAACTCAAGTTAAGACCTATGTTACTCTATTTCATTAGCACTAAAAGTGAATTTTCTTTATTGCATCAGAAACTTCAGAATGTCATCTTTCAAAAGAGATCAGGCTCATGCATGTGCTTTGTGAAAAATATTGTGAAAGTACAGATTCATACCATCAAAATAAGCCATCACTTGAACATTTTGGTGGGATACTTTTCAAGCTACTTCCTATTAATCATGGTGATATCAGAAAACGCATTCAGAGATGAATGGCCTTCGAACTTTGTGGAGAGTTTCACACCTGTGAGTTAAAACAACTACAATCCTACCCAGAATGCATTGTATTCCATGGCCCCCCTCTCTCTATGGGTACATTAACACCTTGCGTCAAGCTCTTTTGTTATGTCAATTTGTTGGAAGCCTCACATAAGCCATGTAATGTTGGGGGTCAAGGTATTGGCTGAACCAGGAAGGAAAGGCTACATCAAAATAACTGTGTTTCTGTAGTGTGGTAGTGAAAGAGTTAACCTTCTGTAGTGTGGTAGTGAAAGGTAAACCTTCTGTAGTGTGGTAGTGAAAGGTTAACCTTCTGTAGTGTGGTAGTGAAAGATTAACCTTATGTAGTGTGGTAGTGAAAGTAGGGCTGGACGGTATGGTCTAACATTTATATCACGGTATAATTTGAAGCATAGACGGTAACGGTATATATCACGGTATATTAACTTATCTTAAAATGTCTATATAAATGCTTCTGAAGGGGTAAAACACTGGTATGGCAGCTGTTATTCTGTTACAGCTGCTGAGCTATACTATAGCTAATGTCGATCAATATCTTCCTTTTTAATTAAATAGGTTCAAGAATCGAATCAGGATTGTTAGCAGAGAGAGAGAGGGGGAGAGAGAGGGAGGGGGCTGCTAGTAGAGCCAGCTACCGTTAGCTTGCCGAGGCTCCAGCACATCGACAAGCTGCTGGAGCCAGCTAACCTTAGCTTGCCGAGGCTCCAGCACATCGACAAGCTGCTGGAGCAAGCTAACGTTAGCTTGCCGAGGCTCCAGCACATCGACAAGCTGCTGGAGCAAGCTAACGTTAGCTTTCCGAGGCTCCAGCACATCGACAAGCTGCTGGAGCAAGCTAACGTTAGCTTGCCGAGGCTACCAGCACATCGACAGTTAACATTACATAAGCTTTTAGCGCGACGTGGACATTCCAGAATGGCGAGGATGCAAAACATGTTAGACCATTGGACTCGTCGCAGTTTACATTACACATAGAAACTGCGTGACTCGCGAGAGAAGTCACACAGCTGTGTGCAACGCAGGGCTGAAGAGCTAGTTCACTTCTGTGTTTATTATGAAATGACAATTGCGTGTTGACATGCCCACTGCGCGAAGCCTCTGTGCTCCTAAATAACTTTTTCCAGTTCGCACATATCTATTATCTATGACTAATTCTATAAATTTTTAGGGGCAAATACGAGTGAAATAGTCGCGCTGTGGTTACATGACGTCATTGCTATTTTAGAGCTGCTCTACCGGTTACAAGGTATAGTCAAAATCCATACCATAGAGCAAATTGATACCGTTTATACGGTATACCGTTTATACCGTCCACCCCTAAGTGAAAGTGTTAACTGTATGTAGTGTGGTAGTGAAATGCTTGTGGGGAAAAGGAACTAAAAATAATTGATGGCAATGAAAACCTGACTTGTAGAGTCTGATGCCATAGAGATGCACATTTCATGCAGACTAGTACATGCACGCACGCACACACACACACACACACACACACACACGATGTGTGACATGGCTTGGTTTCATGTTTTGAGGTACCTTCAATTATCTGTAAATAATACATACATACTGTATCTAAATTAGCCCTTTCCTGTGTGAGTGTTCCGTCTGGTCATAATCACTGATATTATAGATGGAAATAGATGAAATATTGTCCCTGAGGGCAAGTTGTGTTGTTGTCTTGATTATTATTTCATAATACAACGTTTCTGAATGGACGTTTGGATTAAAATCATCCCGAAGACAGCATTGGAACGTTTGTGAGTAGGCTCTTGCCAGAGTATCAATGAAATACGTTGCGGCTCAGCGCTGTGGAATGAAGGAAATGCGCGTCCCTATGTTTGGATTAAAATCATCCCGAAGACAGCATTGGAACGTTTGTCAGTAGGCTCGGGACAGATCTATGCTTAGCTTGCTAACGTTAAGATAGCAGTGTAACTTAAAGTCAATGTTCAATGTTCAGATTCAGCGTCATGAAACATGAAATCCGTGATGAATTGCCAGCACGCGTTAGTCTTCAGCACAGTGTCCACCGAAGTGTATAGTGAAAACAACAACATCCAGCGCGTCCTATAATGATAATAATAGTCCCTATTGAATGAATTTACTTCTTATGCCATTAGGTTGCAATAAATTCACTCGAACGAAATTCGTTCGCTCATCAAATTCGTGACATTCTAAATGTGTTTTAATGTTGTTTAATTTAATGACAATACACCCGCGCGGACTCGCGTTTTTTGATGACGTTTTTTTTTTTTTTTAAAGTTACGTTGCTATAACTTATAACATTAAAGCAGGGGTTACACAGTGTTTTTGTGCTCGTTTTTATACGTTTTTGAATAGGTTTCATGTCCCTTTTACACAGAAATGCGTTTTTTGGTGGATACGGCTTAAACGCTAAATAGTGTTTGCGTTTTGGAGAACCCCTAAAAAACGCGCCGACAACAGCCGTGTAGTCTGCACGGAGCCGTTGTTGCGAAAACGCCCATGCGCAGTAGATACCATCTGCGTGCCCTCCGGTGACAACAGAGTTTGTGTGTGTGTGTTTGGGACAGAGCTCCCAGCTCCGTGTCCCTGTGTCCCAAATAGCTGCAGCTACCATGTGTTGTCAAGTTATTCTTATAAGTAGAGATGTTCCGATACCATTTTTTCCTTTCCGATCCCGATACCTAAGGTTTGGGTATCGGCCGATACCGATACTTATCCGATACCAGTGCATACATAAAAAAAAAAAAAAACGATATTATATAAATTTTTTATAAATATAATTATTTTTTTTAACAAATACCGTTTTATATATACTGTTTTTTAGTCATAACTAGAAAGTAATGGTATTTATTCAACAACAGGTGATTGTATAGATTTGTATTAGTATCATTAATCAATGAGTATGGGGCTTCAGCACTGCAGATATACCCTACTCCAATGATCCACACGGACATTATACGTTGCTGCACTCGCTACCCACTGGCTCTGCAGATATACCCTACTCAGTCTGTCTACAAGGCTCCGTTCAGTAGCAGTCGGATCTGTTGTGATTTTTGCACAATAAATATTCAACATTCTCTTTTGAGACTCCGCCTCAGACTCTTATCATTTGGCACTAAAAGCTAAACATTGTCGCCGATATGGCTGTCCGCAACATGTCATTAATTGTGTACGCGACGTGCAATTGTGCAATGACGACGTTACCGTTAGCTAGCATGAGCTACCGGTATATGGGAAGACCATAGAAGACTGTAACGTTACTGGTGACATTGTGATTTAACTTGGAATACTCCTTTGCCAACTTGCTGTACTTTGCTTGCAGGTCTGCAGCCATTATTGCTGGATTATATGAATAGCCCCAACTTTAGCCAAGGTAATGTTAAAGCTAGCTTTCGGTTAGCTGTTCAATGCTAATAACACCAGCCACCAAGCGAACCCATGAGCTCCCCGTCAACACCGCTCTGTCGGGACGATGACATTTAAGAAAGTATCTGCTGTTAAAATGACAAATGGCATTGACACTTTAATCGATTAAGCACACGTTTGTTTTATAATGCTTACTCAACAGACCACAGTGTTGTTGATAAATTACGTCATATGGTATCGGAGCGCAGCATTAGAGGGTACTCGCCGATACCGATACCAGCATTTTAGCCAGTATCGGCGGCTTTTCCGATACTGGTATCGGTATCGGAACAACTCTACTTATAAGGACCCCAGTCCAAGCTACAACAGTCTGCATTCCCTTAACAATTGTTTGTATTGAGCCGTATTGTATTGTACCCATTATGCAATATGTTAAATAAAGTTTACATCCATTCATTCTGCTAGCATTACCACTGGCTAACATGAGCTAGCATTAGCTATCAGACCCCGTTAGCTCAAAGCTCCTCTTTCAACTTAACAAGCATTAAACAAAAAGGCCCAGTCATCTATTCACCTTTGTTTAATACACACAGCGTTGTCTCTAATGTTATCTAACTATTGATAGCTCCCGATATCATCAGTTTGGTGCTGGCTAACTAGCGTGAGCTAATGTTAGCTTCTAGCCACAATGCTATATTGTTATAATGGCATATTCCATTGACGTTAGCATGCAGCTAACTGTAGCTACCGATCTTTTTTTAGACTACACTATCCGCTCTTGGTGGTCACTTGTGTTGATGTTAGTTTTGTTTCATCAACAAATGACAGGCAGAACACACAGTGAATGTATCCGTTTTGTTTATTGCACTTTTATTAGGCTTTGCTGAAAAAGAATAGCTGCATTGAGTAAATAGGCAAGATGGTGGCGCCCATAGGCGCCTGCCTTGTCGACATTTTCTTTGCTGGAGCTTCCAGGAAGTGTATTGGCACATTCAAGTTCTGATTGGTTGAAATTGCCTTCATGTTCGCCACCTACTGCCACCTACTGCTTTGGCAGTGTACTACATCACTGTGCCCAGGTGACAAAAATTAAAGTGTGACTCAAGGCTGCCACGTTGCGGCGAAACTCACCGACAATGAAACGAAAGGTGTAACCGCCGCATAAGATAAAGTGTATAAACATTGTTCTTCTCCCTGGCCGTGTGTGTTTCAACACCTCTTAAGTACCCGTTAAGCATACGCGGACAGACCCACACCGTAAATGCCCTCGCCTGTAGTTTTTCCACAGTATTGAGAGACAATACTTGTCGAACTATATAACAATAATTACCTCATTTACAAGTTGTATTTAAGTTTGCAAATAAGGGCAAATAAGGGAACACATTAATGACATTTCAAAGATGTAAAAAAACAACAAGATTTTGATTTTTTTTCGATTTTCTGAAGAGCAAGACATTTGTTCCTTTCCAGACACGTGTTGCTCATATTGTAAAAACAATATAATTATGCAAAATATTTTTGCAATACGAGGTGATTTAGAGGTGGAACAGTACATCAGTTTGTATGGCAAAGTGTCCCTTCACGCTGTCCTCCCCCAACATGGCCTGCTGTTAGTGTCTGTGTGCGAGTTACACGCACAGGGTTACAAAATTGGTACATTTCAAGTACGGAGACCTGTCCGCTGCCATATTCCCACACATTTGACCCCGTTTTGAAAACATTTTCTCGCACCTGCAATTTTTTGGGGGATGGGCCTATAAATAGCTTTGCCTGTGTGGCTCTGCATAGCAGTTTACTCAATTCGCTCAACGCCACCATCACCCACCACAGGATCCAGTTCTCCAACTATATCTCCAGCTATCCAGTTATCACAAGATGGCGTCACCGCCCTTAGGCTCCCGCCAGAGCAGCCGCAGCCTGGTCTTAGGTCTGGGCGCCAGCATAACCGATGCAGATGCCATCATCACTGGTACCAAACTGCCAAGTGGTCGCCAGATCTTGCGGTGCATGACGTACAACTGCGACACGCAACTGCATGCCAAGCGGCCAGGTTTGACCGGAGCCTTGTCACGGTTCCATGCGGCTAAATGTTAGGGGGTTAATAAATGTTCTCAAACTATTTCTTGCCGTTTTTTTTAATTGCCTTGTCATGTTATCTAGGAAAACGCCAAAAAGGCCCATTTTCATATATTTCACATGCTGTGTGCTACCTCTAAATCTCAACGAATCTTTCCCAAACTTTGCACAAATCATTTTTATGCAAACAAACCAAATGCAATCCCAGACAGATTGATATGTTGAGATTTGATGCACCCTAAATTCCCTAACGCACACACACACACACAGAACAAACTAAATAATCTTTTAGGTTTTATTATGCAAGATAGTGACATGGATCTGTTCTGCTGTCATACTGGTCAATACATGGCTTTTTCAAGCTATAAATCAAGTCCCCCGAGGATATTCCACTGGAGGTGGTCCATATACTTGCTTTCTTTTCAAGTTTTACATGTTTACACTCAGTCAAGCCGCCTATTGCTCACTCACTGGGCAAAAGTCACATTGCATCCATGACCCAAAATGTCGGACACTGCCAGAACTGAGCCTAGGGCACAGTGCATCAGCACTGTGCCATGACTCTGTTACACTTAACGACCCAGGTCAGCCAACCACCGCTCATGATGACAGGAAACTTTTGTCAGATAAACACACTAGGTGCCAGCAAAGAAAATTATTTGCCAGACCATCAAATAATAACAAGTAAACATTGATATGGCCAACATCACTGTCTTTGAGAAGTCATAGCGACCTCAGTTATAAAGCTAGAATGAAGATAGGGGTATAATTGGAAATGACACATGTACCAGCCATTTTATGCTATCGGCTAAAGCAGGGGTTCCCAAACTTTTCAGGCCGCGACCCAAAAATAACGGGGTCAGAGAGCCGCGACCCCCACTATTATAAGAGGTTAAAAAAAGTTAAAAGAAATAATTTTTATTTTTTATATAAATGGTAATGTATGGTTGAAACATGCACACGTTCAAACACACACACTAATAAGCATGGGAGGCTTTTAACAAGGGCCGGACTGGGGAAATCATTCAGGCCAGGAAATATAGTGCAAAATATAGCCCCAGTCAGGCCACTTTTTAAGCAGGGGGTCTGGGGGTCCCCCACCAGGACATTTCTTGTTACAAAGACTTCATTTCCTGCATTCTGGTGCAGGCATTTTTTTTATTTGTACCATTTAAATGCCAGTGTTTGTGATGGCATCACAAATTATTGTTAAAAAACAGGCTAGCATATGTATGATTAGCAACAACACTGATTTTGATGGATTTTCAGTTTTTTTGTAATGTCAGATTGAAAATAATACAATCTCTTATTAAACTTCAGCCCTGATCATAACACCACATATACATTTTATAATTCTAACCCTTTAAATGCCAGTGTGTGTGATGGCATATATTTGCAATATATCAAATGCAAAGTAGATTTTTCTGGGGGGGATTATTACAGGCTAGCATGTGTCAATGATTAGCAACAACAGTTTTTTGTAAGGGTCCCGCATCCACCAATCACATGCAGCTCCTTTTGTGTGTGTGTGAGAGCAAGAGAGAGAGAGAGAGATAGTTCTCAGTGATCTCCTGGTTGTTGCAGTGATCTCCTGGTTGTTCCCCACCTAGGTTATCTAACTATTGCGCTGCTGCAACTAGAAACACTGTCCTGGCCTGCTTCTAAGTTCAGTGGCCTGACTGCAAAAAAATAAATTAAAAATAAAAAAAATTTAGGAAATAATCTGGCGACCCCCCCACGGCAGCTCGCGACCCTCCTGTGGGTCGCGACCCCGACTTTGGGAACCCCTGGGCTAAAGGACTTGTGCTCCAAATGTTTCCGGATCAAATTTTAGTTACATTTTGGAGAAAATTATCATCCACCTCCTGGTATGGTAGCATGAAATGGTTGGCATCTACGGATTCCTCAAGGTCTGTGGTTTCAGGCGATACCCCCATATTCACTCTAGATTTATAATTGAGCCAGCAACAGCCTCTGAAATACTGACTTTGAGACCGCTGTAGCCTCTGAAAGATGATAATGATCAGGGCTCTACAGTGAGACAATTCCACTTGCCCCTAAAAATAGATATGTGTAAAAATAATTTAGGAGCACACTGTGCGAGTAATAGCTTTGCGTAGTCAGAGCAGAGCGGACCTTCAATTCTAGAAGGAATGGCATCTAGCTCTTCAGACCTGCGTTTGACAGCTCTGTGACAACTTCTCTCGCGAGTCGCGCTGTTTCTATGTGTAATGTAAACTCTGCGAGCAATGGTCTAACATGCTTTGCATCCACGCCATTCTGGAATGCCCACGTCATGCTAAAAACTAGGGCTGACCTTCGATTTTTTTTGGAATTCGAAGCTTTGGGGCCGAGATTCGATTTTAATTCGAAGCTTCGAAATAAAATAAAAATTAAAGGGGAACAATCTTATAAATGGCCCTTTTCAGTGTTTAGCATTGTTTCATAGCTATGTGGACTTATATTAATATGATCTATGTCTCTAATTCTCATATTGGCGCATTCTTCCAATTCTCCTCTCACAATATTCACCCTCACTGAACTGAGTCATCTGAAAATGTGCTGATCTGTGATGTCAGAGATTTCTCAGCTGCATAATAATGTGCACGGTTGGCCCCTTGCAGCACCACCGTGGCCTCCCAGGCTCAAAACGGCTTAAGATCTTGAGGTAGAAAAATGCTGTTTTTGAGTAGTTGATTAGAAATACAAAACAATGAATTAAAAAAAAAAATTTACAGAGGTGTTCCATAGACTCACAGGAATTGTGTAAAAGTGCCAAAATAGTGAAAGAAATAGTAAAATAGTTCCCCTTTAACACTTTGGTTGCCTTGGGTTAAATTCATGATATACCATAGGTTGCCGGCTCTATTTGTCTATGGAGAAGTACCCCTTCTTTGCATGGCTATAACTTTTTAAATTCTATTGCTACATTGCCATTATTAGGGCCCATTCAAAGTCCTATATGTATTGTTCATTGTGTAGCAACGTTAAACTTTTTCATTCACATATTCATAGTAAAGTATGGTCTAATGTATAAGTATGTTTTCATCTCTTTCTGCAGCTTTCTCCAGAACGTGATCTATAGCCCCAAATGCATTATATTGATGATGCAATACAGTTTTATGGCAATCAGCGCGATATAAAAAATTCCAACTAGACGTACTTCTAGAAGTTACTACACGTCATCTGATGTTGACCGGATGGGCTAGGGGGCGTTTATAATTCCGTGGGCAGCGTTATACCAATCATCTAATGTGGGTCAAATGTTGATAATAGCAGTTAGTTAGTATCGAAGACGGTAACGTTACACGCTGAAACTCACCCCAGTCTCCGCGCGCCGTTGGGCGATCATCGTCGATGAATCCGATCGCAGATTTTTGAAATATTGATATAAGGACGCTGTACAGCGTCCTCCGGCAACTTGAGCATGGCCAGCAATGACGTCTAAACACGTTTCATGGCAGTCAAAGTGTTAAAAAACTTTAATTTTTTTTTATGTTGTGGGACTTGTACAGCACTTTGTTCAACTTTGTCAGTGCTGTAAAGTTTAAACCTTTTTAAATCTTAGACAAACGAAACACTTTGCTTTCATGAAATATTGTAAGCCTTCATTTGAGGCTTTATAAAAGCAGCACAATGAACACAAATCTGTCAGTGCCGAGTCCGACCTCATCTTAAATAACAAACAGCATTGCTTGTTGTAATTAACAAAGAGGCAGAGTTGATTTTGCAAACAAAATATATATATATTTCATATATATATTTCTTTTTATAATCGAATTTTATTTTCATATTCGAATCCATGCCCATCGAACGAAGCTTCGAAGTATTTAAGACAGCCCTACTAAAAACCTTAACTAATTAGCTGCTAACTAAGCTATCCCTGGGAACGCTCAGCCTCAGAGGCATCCAATAGTGAGGGCTGAGGCCCCCTCTCTCTCCGCCTGCTGACAATCCTGATCAATTCTTGAACATATTTCATTCAAAAGGAAGATATTGATGGACATTATCTATAGCATATAGCTCAGCAGCTGTAACAGAATAATTTTATTATTTACATGAGCCATGTCACTTCAATGAGGTGGGATGGCTCCCTGTGGAGCAGAGGGTCTCCTTTCTGAAACTGGGACATATGTATAAAATGTTAAATGGATCTGCCCCCAGATATTTATGCTCTCGTATTGTCCTGCGTGGCCAGGTCCACGGACGACAGTTACGGTCTGGACAGCTCTCAGTTTATGAGCCTAGAAAGGGTTCCTATTCACAGAATGGCTTTCTGTCTACAGCCTGCCGGCTGTGGAACTCTCTGCCCAAGGCCATCCAAAACTCCCCCACTATTGCTGTCTTCAAGAGGGGTGTGAAGCGACATCTGCAACAATAGGTTGCAGAGGGTGCTTGGCCACCACTCTTGAAGAACAGGAACATGACATGCTGAAATGAGGCTCTTTCAGAAAATTGTGTTGTCTATTTTATCTACTTGTTGTATCTATTTTATCTTCTTAACTCTTTCTTTGTGATTTATTGTATTTTTCTTGGGACCATGTTGGAAACAAGTCGACAGACTTTCACATGTTATCCTTGTACCCCTTGTTTTTATACTATTGTATAAATTGTATGTACTAAATAAAAATAAAATCATCAATCAACAGCGTCAAAATATTAGACATTTTTAAATTAAAGAATTGTATAAAGAATTTTCCATGTTCTGTCATTTAATAATATATTCCATTACCTTTCCTATCAGTATCGAAGACAAAACACTACAACATACAAAAGCAGCTGGACAGCCTATATCATTTGCATCTAGTAGGCATGGGCCAATGTGTGATTTTTTTTTTATTATTTTTTGTGTCAACGTTCACATGCACAATATATGCTTACTTAGGATTTTACTTGATTAAACAACAAAGCAGTCGGGGCAATGGCAAGCCGAAAATGGTCGAAAATGTGGTTATTTGAAGTTTGGATTTTTATTTTACAACTGAGGTAGGTAGATAACATTTTTAGATAATAAGTAAAGAAAAAGGGTACCATTGGGTACCGGTATCGATTCACAGGTACCGGTACCGTATCGGTTCAAATGTGAACGGTACCCATCCCTACTGACAAAGCACAATACCTGTTGGTTTTTAGTTCACTCATTGTTCAGGGAAACACATTGTTAATGACATTGACGGATTGTGAATTTTGTGATTGACTCAAATTATATTTATTTGGAAAAATAATTGTCACTTTATTTGAAGAGTCAAAACTGCTCTATTGGCTTTGTTTTGTTCATAGTAGTAACGCTCATGTCATGATAAATCTGGTTAGGTCAACAGTCAACACTACAGGAATATACATTAAAAAAAAATTATAATACAATAAATATATATATATCGGTTATCGGCATCGACCTTGAGGAGCAGAAAGTTATCGGTATCGATATCGGGGTCAAAAAATCAAGATCGTGCACCCCTACAATACATGTAATAAATAGTTTGGGTAAACTCAACATTTTTCATGTGAGGCTACGTCACAGGTCTAATCTAGTGCATCTGATCTAGCACCAAAACACGGCTATTTTCAGAGGGAAAGCTACCAGCTGTGTGTGTGTGCAGAAGTCACAGGCAGCGCTGTGAGTGGGAGGAGGCAGCGCCTAGTATATGCGTGTCACTGTCTGAGGCATGTGCCACAAATGCGAAGCATTTCCAGCACCTCTGGTTTTTAGCTTTTATCAGCTTTGTGTGTGCAGAAGGATAAAGTACAAAGCCTGATCAAAACTCTTGCCATATTTAACAAGCTAATAGTGACAAGAACTGCAAACAATAGTTATCCTCTCTGGTGGAAATATGTCCTAAAATAGTTGCCTACAATAGCCTAATCACTCTATAATCAATCATAATGCATACAATATTAGCCTAATCGCTCCATGATCATAGTGCCTACAATAGCCTAATCGCTCTATGATCATAGTGACTGCCAGTGCCAACAATAGCCTAATCGCTCTATGATCATAGTGACTGCCAGTGCCAACAATAACCTAATCGCTCTATGATCATAATGACTGCCAGTGCCAACAATAACCTAATCGCTCTATGATCATAGTGCCTACAATAGCCTAATCGCTCTATGATCATAGTGCCTACAATAGCCTAATCGCTAATCGTTAATTAAACCTCACCAGACAGAAAGGTCTAACCATCAAAAATATGAATCCCTGGGGCACCAGGGTGGCGCACCACGTAACGCACTGTAGTGCAACGCGGCCGTCCCGGGTTAGACTCCCGGACCCAGCGACCTTTGCCGAATGTCTTCCCCCATATCTCTCTCCCATCCTTCCTCTCTGCCGGACTAAACAAATAAAAATCTACCAAAAACACAATTAAAAATATTATATATATGAATCCCTGACCATAAGTTAATCAGCTATAATGTATCCTAGTTCTTAATCGGCAATGTCACTAACTCACCGGCAGGCAGCTGTAGCAGCTACTCACTAACGTGATTGTCTGAGTGATGAAGATTGGGCCGCTGGACCAGGTGACCAACCAGCCAAGTCGCAGATAAACACAGAAGTGCAATCGGCCACAATTATGAATGTTGACCATCCAGCCATATACTAGGTTGACGATCCAGCCATATACTAGGTTGACGATCCAGCCATATACTAGGTTTTGACCTAGTCTCGTTTATTTTTCTTTCCCCTCACATTCTTTCGTCGGTTTTACCGGATTAAATGGGAGGCATTTCGTAGATTTTTGCCCAAATCCTATCGTTCTATAGTAAGGAGGACATGCGATAATCGCACATGAAACCAACACGTTCTGCATCTCAGGCCATAACCCAAGAAATAGGATATGCGATTAATAGATCTTAATTAATATTTAATCTGCGATTGAGTGGTGTCAAAGTTCAATCAAAAGACGCAAAGGGAGACAAAAAAAACGTTCACTGGAGTTGGAAAATATTTCCATCTTCCACTCAGTTGTGTGCTGTTTTTGCATTTGACTAAATAGCTATGGTTAATAAAACTAAATGTCCATGAAAAAATACAGCATAGCCTCAACTCCCTCTGTTGTGTTTGCATGTCTCACATGAAATGTAACCCCTTACCCCTCCCTCTATTGTCTCAGCTCCTGATGAAAAAAGATATGGTCCACTCCAAATGTATATGAATTGGAATGGATGACGATTAGCGATAGTAAAACGAAATTTAGCGTCTAGTGATGCACCGATGTGAGAATTGTGGCCGATACCGATAACCGATATTAATATTGCTGTTCTGGCCGATACCGATATTTACCGATGTCGATATCTCTGTATAGAAAACACTTTATGATAATCAAATAAAGAGCTATTTTCCAAAACGCATTTTGTTTTGTTTTTTTTATACTTATTTTCAGAAATGACTGATATTTTGAAACTATTTAAGGCCAAAACATGTAAAAAGAAAAGAAATTAAAACATTTAATAGCGGCCCATATCGGATATATATTGATATCGGACCGATACCGATGTGTAAAAAAAAACTGCCATATCGGCCGATATATCGTGCATCACTAAAATAGCGTCATCTACCTGCCAAGGTTTTACCGGACCAATCCTACCCATTTAATCATGATCCTGCTCTACTCTCACTTGGCAGTTGGCACGGAGCGAGTGTTCAGAGTAAAAATGCAGTTCGGTGTCACATTAAATGCAGGTCGATTGTCAACCAAAATGCAGAGCAGCGTTGTGTGACACCAAGTGAGCGGCGCGGACGTCCGCAAGTTAGAAAATTGGAGCTTCGCACTTGGGAGTCCGCTCCACTCGACTATGGGAGGGCCTACAAGTTACAACACAGGTAAAATGGCGAGGTAGAGTACGGCAAGCCTACCCATAGTGTACCATCCCTACGTATGATGTATATCATGCCAGTTAGGGTACCGTGTGTATACTGCACCCGTGTATACCGTGCGCGTGATGTGGTCGAGCTCTCATGCAGAACACATTTGTACCTTTTATGTCTGATTTTTACATGTCATCCTCACAAGAGAACACAGGTTTGGGGTAATGGTACTAGAGTTGTTCCGATACCGATACCAGTATCGGAAATGCCGCCGATACTGCCTAAAATGCTGGTATCGGTATCGGCGAGTACCCTCTAATGTTGCGCTCCGATACCATGACGTAATTTATCAACAACACTGCGGACGTTGGGCTCTGTAGATACTTTATATACTCATACTTCGCTGGGTGAGCATTATAAAACAAACGTGTGCTTAATCGACCGTGAATTAAAGTGTCAATTGCCATTAACAGCAGAGCAGATACTTTCTTAAAATGCCATTGTCCCGACAGCGCTGTTGACGGGGAGCTCTGATGAGTTCGCTTGGTGGCTGGTGTTATTAGCATTGAACAGCTAACCGAAAGCTAGCTTTGACGTTACCTTGGCTAAAGTTGGGGCTATTCACATAATCCAGCAATAATGGCTGCAGATCTGCAAGCAAAGTACAGCAAGTTGGCAAAGGAGTATTCCAAGTTAAATCACAATGTCACCGGCAGTAACGTTACAGTCTTTCCATATAGCGGTAGCTCATGCTAGCTAACATAGCTCACGGTAACGTTGTCATTGCACAATTGCACGTCGCGTACACAATTAATGACATGTTGCGGACAGCCATATCGGCGACAATGTTTAGCTTTTAGTGCCAAATGATAAGAGTCTGAGGCGGAGTCTCAAAAGAGAATGTTGAATATTTATTGTGCAAAAATCACAACAACAGAGCCTCTGGTACTAAACGGAGCCTTCTTGTGGAAGCAAGTGCAGCAACGAATAATGTCCGTGTGGAACTAATGTGCCAACAACCTTTCCGTGGGTGAACTCATTGAGATAGTTTTCAATTACTGATACTAATACTAATCTATACAATCACCTGTTGTTGAATAAATACCATTACTTTATAGTTATTACTAAAAAACAGTATATATAAAACAGTAGCTGTATTAAAAAAAAAAACGTTTTATAATTTATATAATATTTTTTTTATTTTTTTAATGTATGCACTGGTATCGGATAAGTATCGGTATCGGCCGATACCCAAAGCTTAGGTATCGGAATCGGATCGGAAAGGAAAAAATGGTATCGGAACATCTCTAAATGGTACCTCGGTCTGCCTGGCACATTTAGTTGCACAATTTCATTCAACTTTGTGTGTTTGTACGATAGTTATATGGAAGAGGCATATCGCTTCGCCCACTTGCTGTCTGCTTAGAATGCTTTCAAAATGACAGTGAAACAACCGAGAGATACCGGTTTATGGGTGCTGCTGACACTGGCCTAAGTTCTTGCATGAAGTTGAGGTGGAGGGTAGGGGAACAGTGGTGGAGGGCAGGGCAGTAATAGGGGACCCCCTTTGAGTGGCAACATCAAGGGTCGCCTGCTGTGTACTTAATCTTCAATAGCAAATGCATCAAGGACAAAAGCGTCAGTCAGCAGCACCCCAGTCATCAGCTATACATTATGCTTATTACGACAGGAGGAACCATTGAGAGGGAGTGCAATCTAACATTTCATACATACACACGGAAACTGAGAATGTCAAGAGTCTACCTCTACCAATATGCCCATATCCGACTTATTATCACTGAAGATAAACAGAAACATTTATTTTAATATGACCTGTATCCATAATTGCATTGATACCTTGGTGATTCTGTGTTATGTGCAATTACCACAAAAAAACTAAGATTTCCTTTCCTGCCTGAAATAGGTTTTGCCCTAGCTATAGGAGAATGGTGCTTACTCACAAATACTGTCCGAACTGGGGCACAGGAAGAACAGTATGTGAATTCTTAAAATGGGTGGAATTCCCTCATTGCATTTCAGTGAGCCTGAAGAAAATGTTTACATATAGTTTATCATTTTTAGGTAGTGGGAGTGGTTAAGGGTAGGGATAGGTTTATAAACAAGTCTTAGGTTAAAATGATGACCACTTGCCCCGTCCGATCTAGCATCTACCGTTAGAGTAGCCACGTTGTGTGCAAAGTGTATAGTATCTAAATCAAATAACGAGTTAACGAATACTTACGAGTTTGTGTGCAGATATTCAAAAGTAAGCTGAGCCCTGTTCAGGCTACTGTAGTTTGAGAAGTAGGCCATGGTCTCTCAATGTTATTATTTCCAGGGTCCTTCCTGGGCCTCACCCTGGCTTCTTCTTAGTCCACCAACACTATGCCAGAGCTTCCTAAAGAATCACACCAATAGACTAGTTCAGATCGCGTTAGTAACAGCAGAGGGGGTGAATGGAAGATTGCATTGAAACAAAACACAGGGTCCGTTTCAGACAGAGACTGCATCATTCAGGATTCGCCATTTGGCTAACGTTAATCTATAATCTGGAATGAAGATTAGTAGGGTTGAAAGAACGACATCTAGGTTCAAATTGAACAAGGCCTAGGAGGACTAGGTGATCATACCTACAAGGCAGCACCCGCTTCAAGCAGGCCTCCCTCCCTTTCTCAAGAAACTCACGTGTGGGAGGCCTGCTTGAAATCAACACTAATGTCGGAAACAGGGACAGCAGCACAGGCTCGTTTGGTTGAACAGACACAGGACCGGTGTCGTTCTTTATGAGGGAGATGACACGGTCATGACGGGGGAGGCAATGCGATGCCCAACTCATGCCATGGTTCAACAAATAGCATTAGTTAGAAAGCAGTCAGCTAAAGTTACTTAACCTTGTGTGACTCTTATCTGATACTGGGCTACAACATTCGTGGCCACATCCAACTTAGCTCGCTAGCCATGTAGCTAGCTAACGTAGCGTCTTCCTCCATGCATGGACTGTTGCAAGTACCGAACGTTAAATCCAACATAACGTTAGCTAAGCTAGCTAGCTACCTTAAACGCTTGTAAGAGAAGACATACAAACAAATATTCACCCAACTATGTACACCGATCTAATAGGCCAGCGACCTCAGTGGCTTCCCGGTAGTATATCCGTTCGTCGGGGATTGAATGGTTGCTAATGTTACATTTCCTTTTCCAACATTAGCATCCCGTCGCAGGCCGCGAAGAAAACCGAACCGCTCCTCACTTGCCCTCACACCGCGCGCTAAGGGCCAACTCAACGGGAACACCCGCCTCTATTTTGCAATGTGAACGAACAGCCTATGTGAGACTGCGCTCGTATGTACATCTTAATGCTGATTGGAAGACGAATTCGGCAACTTTGGACCAGGAAGTGCATGTTGAGCTGGTAGCCTCTTTGATATAACCCAATTAACTATATAAATATAGTAATGTCATGGTTGATGCTAGATCGGACGAGGTAATCGGCGTTTTATTGAGGGTTGTCAGTTTTTGGCCAGGCTGCAATGCCGCAAGTACTCATGATTTTAACCTTGAAAGTTGTATGTACAGTACAAGTCAATAGGAAGGGTACAACTACATGTAACAAAATTCAGCAGTCTTCATCTCCATCTAAAGTCATTATGGCAGTACGTAACCATGGTAACCAGTCCCTGGACATTTCATGCAGGGCAAAGATACACAGCACAAACAAATTGACTGGATCTGCTTTTATTTTTCAAAAGGAAATACATGTGTGAAGATGCATCAAATGCCAAAACAAAGTACATTTGACTTGTAATTATGTTTTCTAGAAATCTGCACAGCAGTAATTTGTTTATCCTTCCGACGTATATTTAGACAAAATGAATGGAAGTGAATCAGGAGCCTGACACCTGGGAGGAATGGTGGGGTTGACAGTGGACAACAGGAACAGCATGATTGAAATAATCAAATCTACTAAGTGAAATATACCACTCCCACTGCCTGAAAACTACAAATAAATGTAAAAATGTTCTTTCCAATCCATCCAACCTAAGATCTACTGAGATTGGCATCTACCTAATGCCATGCAAGCTGCACTGTTGGTCTAGGTCCGGAGACTCTTTTTATGTAGGATTCAAACCAGTGAATATAATATGTGTCGATACCAAAATAATAAGGTTGTGTCAGGAGGTGACACAGTGATGCAAAAATTACATCAAAATAGTTTAATTTATTCATATTTATAATTTATTATCAGGATAAATATTCAGAAAAAAATAGGGAAAATAGCAAAATAATTAAGAAATAACATTATGAACATGAAAAACAATACACAAGTATCCTCTACTCTTGGCTGTGCCTGGGACATCAGAAAGAGCCCGACCTCCCAGGCTGGCGTCATTTGCTGCAAGCTGGAGACGGGTCTCATGAGAAGGGTTGCTGCGTTTACAGAGGATAATCCTGGATGGGACCAGTTTCACACACACACACACACACCCTTGCATTTAGTTCTCTCCATCTGATTTCTTTTGTGGGCTAATGAAAATGTAATAATGTTGATCGGTGTCCACCAGACACAACATGGCAGTAGGTTATAAACAGTATAATCCTGGATGGGACCAGTTTGTTTCACACACACACACACACTTGCATTTAGTTCTCTCCATCTGATTTCCTTTGTGGGCTAATGAAATGTAATAATGTTGATCGGTCTCCACCAGACACAACATGGCAGTAGGTTATAAACAGCATGACTGTTACCACATACGCATTTAAAATGAAATTGCACTGATGTTTGCTTCTCTTTGCACAAGACGGTGTAGATGTTGATTACTTACAGATTTAGATGGCCGCAACGACCTCTCAACCTCAACATACAGTGGGAAATGAAAACAGATACACAGTAGCGTGGCTCACCTGAAGACCCGGAATATAGCAAGCCAAGCAGAAACCGTTAATTCTGTTAACATGTTTATAATATCCTACTCCCAGAATAGAAGAACAAAAATCATGGATTTTTAGTAATTAAAGCCATGTTAATGGCCAATCTGATCCCCGAGTTGTTACTCAACCCACTATAATCAAACTGTATACAATAATATTATTGTATACCTATTTGTGTATAACTATAATATATATATAACTCTTGTTGCATTACAAATTTCAGACTAAGCAGCAATACAAGTTACCATTTGGAAGAGTTGCTCCAATAATACCATGGTCCCATCAGAGATTCGACTATGTCCTTCCATCTATGTTTCTTGCTTGCCTAGTCTTCTTCGTAAGTATTTTTCTTTTATCTCTCATTATTTGTCTTCAGTTCAATGTATACATCATTATTTTCTCTCATTGCAGCTGCTATACGACTTCTCCATGGTGTAGCGTTGAATCACCATGGGGTGAATTGTGCTCAGGAGTCCATCAATGGCTCCTGTGAGAGAAAAAAATTATAAAATCAAAGGGTGGCACCTGTGGACATCAGTGGCATGCTTAAAGGGGCACTTCACCGAAGAAATAACGCTGATTTATTTAGAAAATAATATCACACACATCCCAAGGCTCTACACTGTTTTGCACACGTTCATTTAGTTTGACATTTGAGAGTTAATGAGCTTGAACGTCTCCTCCCATGATGTCATCAGAGGACACAGAATCCTTGTGTTGTGTTAATTACAGCTGAATGGAATTATGTAGATGAAATAATTGTAATCCATATTGCAATCCCTATTCTTATGAAATTATGTAAATAAATTAAAAAAAAAATAGCGATATCTACATAATTTCATTGAGCTGTAATTAACACAAGGATTCAGTGTCCTCTGATGACATCACAGGAGGGGATATTCAAACTCATTAACTAAATAAATGTGTGCAAAACAGTTTAGAGCCTTGGGATATGCGTGAGTGAGATTGTGTGCAAAATAGATCAGCGTTGTTTTTCCGGTGAAGTGCAATAAAAAGTGGAAACCGAACACAAAACTACATCACATCAAAACAATTCAGCTAATATAAATGATTGACTGTTACCCTCTGCAGGTCCAATCCATTCCCATAGGACCGGCGTGCCCGCGAGTGTATCAAACTAGCAGATAGACAGATCATCACACATACTCCTATTAGACACGCACTGACTTCCAACAGATGTCGTCCTGCCACACCCCGTTCCTCCTGCAGGGATACAAAAACAAAGGGAGGACAGTGAGTGAGTGTGAGAGGTAGTTTATTGGAAAATAAAGAACAGATACATAGTGTCCCTGGGTACCTGTGTCAACATGGCTGTGAGCGTTGGGTCATGCTTGGACTGCAAGATGTAGCAAGTATGTGATGCTGTAGGTGGCGGGTGGCTTCCTTCCATGGAGGTCACATGTATTGGCGAACCGATTCCCTCAGTCACTGGACATTCTGGAGGAAGACTACACACACACCAATGTGTTTAGTAGGAGGAAATTAAATGTTAAACATCAATTTGCACATACCACACTTAAACAAGATGTGTCCTTCAGTTATTGGTGTAAAATTGTGGAATTCTCTCCATAGCTTTTTTTTTTTTTTAAGATTTATTTTTTGGCGTTTTAATCGCTTTATTTCTACTGGGCAGTCCAGTAGGGAGAGACAGAGGAGGAATGGGAGACAGAGTGGGGGGAAGACATTCGGCAAATAACGACGGGTTCGGGAATCGAACCCGGGTCGGCCGTGTCGCGGCTGAGCGCGCTATGTGGTTCGCCACTGGGGCGCCCCTCTCCATAGCTATCTTAACACTTTCAGCGCCAGAGGGCGCTGTTTACTGTTACTGTTGAAAGGCCACCGCTTTAAAGTATGGGGATACATGGCGGTGTTTGCATGGCTCAAACTATATTATATATCATAGCTATGGATATAATACTATTGCCCATTTGACATCGAGTATCTATCGTTCAATTTGTGAAAAATAAATAATTTTCTCATCCATACATTCCCGTTTTATACCGTGGTGAATACGAGTATAGTTTTAGAGTAATCCTGTCTAGGGGCGGCTGGGTGGCACAGCGGACATTGCGCTCGTCACCAACGCAAGAGACGTTATGCAGAATTTAGTGCATTTCACAAAAAAACGTGGCGTTTCTCGCCTATATCAACAATCAATCTGAAATCAACGCTATATTATCAGTATTATGTTTCATCATGAATGCATGAAAGGGTGGGTCGTTTTTCTATGCTTTGATCGCCACCAACGGAATACGTTACACACATACGGTCGGATCGCAGTGAATGGATTCTTGGATCAACGCAAGATTGATACCATATAGCCCTTACCTTGACTAGGATGTACTCCAAAAAGAATATTCCAATTATCTGATCGCCATGCCAAGTATTGATGTTGATCGTGTTGCCAACATAATCCACCAAAGAACATGAACCGGGAGTGCTTGATTCTCCTCAATCCATGAGTTATAAACGCTTGTCCTGCCCGACAAGGAAAACCCGGCCCGGACTTTTAGATCGACGCACAGCCTAAGCCAGAGAGTTTCAAAGGATGTGCAAGCGGCAGTATTGGACGTTTGCGATCTCAGACCCATTCCCAATGATAACATCAGGCTCCCTGGATGGATAATCAATGGAAATAGCTAATAAAAGAAATAACGACCAAAACCCGACTATACTCTGGTCTGGCGCCGAACGTTCGGCGAGGAATGAATTAAGGGGTGCAATCATATTTGTCAATTCAGAAAGAATTATACAAATAAAAGATTTAGTCATTATTAAATATGAATCTGAATAGTGAGATCTTTTCTTCCTTTTTTTCTTGTTTAATCTGTGAATTGTTTGTTTCTTTGTATAAATTAGGTTGTACACCGACCATCACGTGTTACTTGTTTAGTTCAGGAAGAGGGGGCAGGTAATACGATTTTCTATTCTTCCTGCTCCTTTTGCCCATGGTAGAACTGGATTTATGCGTTTGTATGAGAACTGTATTATTTATATTACTTCCATGTGGCAAATAAAACTCTGAATCTGAAATCGGAATCTGTTGACCTTTATTGTGTCTCAATTTGGGAACCTACAAAACCTCTTGTTTTAAAAAATATATATTTTCAGGGCATTTATTAGGTAGTACAGTTGAGAGTGACGGGAAACTACATCAACTCAAGGGTCACCAACAAATTGAACAAGCTGGTGAGGAAGGCTAGCTCCGTTGTGAGAGTCGAGCTGGTCAAACTAGAGGTGGTGGCGGAGAGGAGGATGAGAAGGAAGCTGGCCGCTATCCTGGACAATCCTTCCCACCCACTCTATGAGGAGCTAGTCAAGATGAGAAGCATGTTCAGCCACAGACTCATATCCACAGACACACCACTAACCGCCTTGGTCAGTCCTTTGTACTAGCGGCCATCAGGCTCCACAACAGTGGGCAGGGACCGCTGCCAGCAGCTGGAGAACCAGCGGTGGCAGAACTCGAGAACTACTAGGAATGTCTGATCACTGAGAGTGTGTCCCGACTCCCACCTAAACTGCACAGACTATAACATATGACATACTGCATATCACGCCGGTTAGGGTACCTTGTGTATTACTGCACCCGTGTATACTCTATATCTATACTTTACTTACTCATTAGTATAGATTTAGATTCTAGTGTTTTATTGTAATCATATTTATTGTAATGTGAGCCACCAGCATGTCGCCTGCCTAGAAAAAACCCTGGGATATTACTCAAGAGGCCTACGCCACGCAGAGTTAAGGAGAGAGAGTTTTTATGAGAGCGTACGCATACTGCATGTGGAAACTCACAGGGCCTCAGGTAGGAGGTGTGTAGGTGCGCTGATGGTGAGGCAGGTGTACGTGTCATTTCCGTCAGGTTGAGGCAATAGCTGTAGTGTCACATTCACAGTTTCACTGCCTGGAGAGAAAAACAATGAAGGATTAGATGCTCTCCTATTCTTGTTTTAAAATAAAACTACTGGGAGTGGGGATGCATACCGATAGTGGTATCAGGTATTGGGGCTGACTCCAGGCGAAAAGTTTGTATCCAGGAATTTCCCACAGATTAAAATCCCATACCAAACACCACTTGTAACATCAGAAATCTAAATGAAGTGAAGTGATTTTCTGCATCTTTGGCGCTAGATCTCTCAAATAGAGAAATATGAATTATATCTAAATAACATCACTTTTGTCCAGTGACCGCAAACTAATAGCCTAGTGACAGTCTAAGACATTAGTCATGGTTTGCAAATCTTGGATCAGAACTGAAAAACTGGCAGTGGAAAAAGCAGTATTGTTGTAGTCCAAAAAACACAACTTTTTAAATTTTTTATTTATTTAACCTTTACCCAGGCAAGCAATTAAGAACAAAATTCTTATATACAGGGGCAGCTGGGTAGTGCAGCGGACTAAGCGCTCGCCTACCACCGCAGAGACACTGGGTTCGAATCCAGCTGTCAGCGGTACCTCCGGCTTGGTCAGTCGTCCCTACTAACACAATTGGCAGTGTTAGTGAGTGGGAAGCCGGTGGGGTATGTATCCTGGTCGTTGTAAACAGCGACTCTTACTGGTCGGTCGGGGCGCCTGCTCAGCAGGGAAGGGATCTGAGGGAGGTAGTGTGATCCTCCCACACATTACACTCCCCCAGTGAAAGTCCTCGCTGTCAGGTGAAAAGAAGCGGCTGGCTGACTCCACATGTATCGGAGGAGACACGTGATAGTCTTCAACCCTCCCTAGGCCGGCAAGTGGGGGGGGAAAGTGCGTGCAATGACCAGGAAGGGAATTGGCATAACGACTAAATTGGGATGGGAGAAAAAAAATTCTTATATACAAAAGCAGCCTTCATGTGACTTTGGGATTTAGGTACTTCCAACATGATTATGGCAGCCATGAGATACTAACCAACAAGGCCTAGTTGACTCGCCATCAGAGTGGCGTGTATACCCACACCAGGCTGGTCGGCTGAGCTGTACGTAACAGCAAGTGGAACCTTCAGACGCAGGTGGGTGACGGGGCTAATTCCGCCTGTATCCTGCACCGTCTGATGAGTGGAGGTAACCGGAGAGCCCAGCAGGTCAACTGATGTGACATTAGCATCCATGCACAGCTGTAGCTGTGACAAGGACGACAGCATGTCGTTCCAGTCCTAACATGAGACAACAGTCATTATGAACATAAACATCAGCTCAAGACACACCAACAGTTTGTCAAACTCCTTCCTTTATCATACATACTAGTAATAATGCATGTATGGTAGTAGAGCCTTGCGCCACAACATGCGTGTTGTGCTGCCATCGCCACAGAACCTAAAACAGTGGGTAGACGGGGATCCGCCGTGTCCACTGTGTTCAGAGACGGTAACTTTGAAGCATATTTACATCATGCTGCAAGACGAGTCTTTCTTAACCCTTTCACGACCACACTAGATAAGGTTAACCCGTTCACTACCACACTACAGAAGGTTAACCCTTTCACTACCACTACAGACGGATAACCGTCTGTATTGTGGTAGTGAAAGGTTAACCTTCTGTAGTGTGGTAGTGAAAGGGTTAAGGTCGGTATACACAGTGTCACAACCAGGTTTTAAAAAGCTTAGTGGCAGGTTTTGAAAGTAGAAGAGTACAGGTGAATTTCAGAATGGTAAATTTAGCAGTGTTCCCAACATATCAGCACACTAACCTCTGTGGAGTCTGGGTTAGGCAGGGTGTGTGTGTGCCCGACGTAATAACTGAGGCAGAAGAAGGAGAGGGACAGAGTCACCAGACACACGAAGAAGGTCACCCCGGGAGGATTATGGGATGCATAGTCTCTCAGGTTAGCCACCGGCTGCCAGAAACCCATCAGCAAATCCTACATACACCTGGTGGGAATTGAGTGATCTGTGACTGGAACAGGAGAAACAATCACTTCATATTGTGGCAGAACCATCAGTCCCACTAAAGCCGCCTCATGCATCATCAGGCATAGCATGTTGTTGGACCCGAACACTATAAGTAGGCTACTTTTACTTAAGTACAGCACTTACGTATAGTGTACTTGAGTAGCCAATTTCCATTTTAGGAGACGTTTGTACTCAAAAGGAAACAATCTTACTTTTTACTCCACTACATTTAGGCTATATGAATGCTGCAGTTACTAGTTGCTTAGAAGAAAAAAGGTTTTGGGATACAA